>NW_027396816.1:0-71035 GCF_047715825.1 Aspergillus stella-maris | reverse complement strand
GAGGTGGTAACCGAAGTCGAGTCGGCAGGGCAATCCGTAACGGTTTCAGCACACTGTGTGATCGTAACCTCGCTGGTGGTGTACACAGTCGAGAGGGTGAATGGAACAGAGCTGCTGCCAGGCTGACTGGAGTAGGAGGTGGTAGGGGGGATGGTTGGGGTGGGCGAAGTGACAGGGCTCGAGCCTGTTGGGGTAAGCGTAGGGACCTCGACGGAAGGAGTCTCCGTAGGACTATCCGAAGGCAAGGGTATAAGAGGAGTGGACACAGAGAGGCTCGGGCTCGGAGTAGGAGTCTCGGACGAGGGGGTATCGGCTGGAGGAGTGTAAACAGGCTTGCCTGGTCCACAGAGGAAGCTGATGCTTCCGACACCGAGGTCACAGTCATCATGTTCACTGTGCTCTGGCAATTCGAAACCGACGGAAACAGCACCACCGCACTGGTCGTTGGAAATCTCAGTACCAGATGAAGAGCAAGAGGAAGTCTTCTTGCAAGTAGAGCCATCGGGCATGCCAAAGGAGATGGTCACGTCAGTCTCTACCGAGGTGAAGAGATGGAACTTGTCAATGGAGAAGCCAGCCTGGTCTTGACCGCAAGAGATGGAGGGAGCGGAGGACTTGGTGATGCCGCCCTTGCCGATGCTTCCAGTAATGCATTTTTGCTAAACAATGTTATTACCAAAGTACAACCCTGAGTAACACAAGGGTACTTACGTTGAAGGTCCGAGTGCGAAGTCCACCGAAGCCACTGCTGCAGCTGAAGCCAGAGAAGTCCAAGCCACCGAACGAGGTAAAGTCACCAATGTCAAGGCCGTCCCAGTTGAAGCCCGACTGTTGCTGCTCTGTACACTCGTTGTTGGTGTTCTCAGGTGCAGTATAGCACTCGTCACTACCCCACCACTGCAGCCAGTCAGTATGATAATCCCATTGTGTCAGACCAGATAACCATAACACGTACAGAGCCAGTAGCCTGGGCCGAGGCCAGGAAAGAAAAAATCGAGACCAAAGAAGAGGTCTTCATTGTGAAAGAATGGATCTAGTAAAAGGCAACGATATCGAGACCAGCGCGATATTGAAGTAGAGAAGCAGAAGTAGAGAGAGTATAGATGCAGCACAGCAGCACGCAAAGTCGGGAACGACCGAAGAAGAGAGTGACAACAAGACAGGAACGAGTGTCTGTCTGTGTCGTGCGAGTGAAATCTGGAAACTAAATAAGAGAATGGCACGAAGCAAGGAAATATGGAAATAGAAACTGGACAACAGAGGGAACCAGAGGAGAGGCAGAGGCAGAGAAAGGAGGGTCTTTATAAAGAGTACATCTGAGACGCTGGCGCCTACAACAAAGGCCATAGAGTGCCCCCACCGCAGGGACAAAAGGGTCACATCGTGGCTCTTTGCAAGCAGAGTGGACAGCGGACGGGTAAGACAAAGTGAAAGCGCCATTGTATCAGGTTCAAGCCTCTCTCAGGGCCAAAGGAAGCCATAGGGACTGGTTCGTTGCAGAACTGCAGCCGGCGCGAAGGTATCGCCAATCAGCGTTCGTCACGGTGTAGCCGCCGGCCCTGCAGAAGCGTCTCGCCAGGGCTATTAATATAATGGGCTGTCATGATAGGCAGAGGAGAGATGTGGAGAGTCAGGGTGTCTATCAGCGTTCGGAGAGAGCAATCGAGTTTGCTGCAGGGGCGGTTCGTCGTGGTTGGTGAAGAGAAGAAGTGAGATGGTGAGGTTGTGGAGGAGGGAAGAATTGCCAAGCGGTGCCTGACGCTGAAGACTTGGTCCAGCAGGGATGAGCACCTGCCCATGCTTAACCGCTGACACTAGCCACGACCCTACTGTCCTTACTCGCTGGTGCGTGCTGTCTTTTCTTTTGCAGAGCAGAATGATCGCCGTCTAAGAATAACACACTCTCTACTTCAGATTTCAAATAGATCGAACCAATCGTGTATTTACTAGAATATCCACAAGATACAATAACAGCCAGGTGCAACACAGTTGAGGTATGAGGTATCTCCCGAAAGCCACTCCGACTCCAGGTCCCTACAAGACAAACAAATAAGCAAGGAAGTAAAGGTAAAACAGGAAAAAGAAATTCATAGTCTTCGTCATCAAACTCAAACTTTTGGTCATGGATTCCCAAAGACCCTAGGACCCCTGTCCCTGGCGCTTGAGGACCCCCTTCGACTCTCCGAAGGGGCTAGTTCTTGGTGGTACAGCAGTCGAAACACGTCACTATCTATCTAACACTCAAATCGGTTGTCTTTCAAAACGGTACCTGGCTGTGTCGCTGTGCGTTCATAAGCTTTCGCCGCACGGCCTCCCCGCCTGCCATCCCACTAGCTTTGCGTTTCCTTGTAGGGGTGCGCTGGTCTGCATGCCGGGCATGTCGGAACACGCTAGCTGGCCGCGACGGGGAGTTGGCTGGCATGAATTCCCGATGCTGTGGAAGTCGCAGCAGTGCTTGGTATCGGTTGTGATTGCGACGGAACGCTGTGACGATTCCTCGATCGAGGTGGTTCAGGAATCGCTCTGCGCTGTTGGTTTGGTGCGGGTCGGCTCCACGATTGGGTGTGGGGGTCCCGTTCGCGCTGTGCGCACCGGCCACCGTCATCGGGGACGCCAGCGCTTCCTCGTCGGAATCTTTGTCCATCTCTTCGTCAGATGATCCGTCGCCAAAATCAATAAAGTCGTTTACGTTCAATGAGGCCTCTGGGTCTTCTTCTTCATCATCTTCTTCGAACGAACTGTCAATGGCAAAATCGCGAGATGGGTAGAACGCTTCCGGTGGGCCCATAACCTGGCCACCAGGAGCGATGTCATTGCCCAGAGCCGTCATCATCAGGTTGGCGCTGGATGCGAGCATGGGACTCAGATCCATATTGGGAGATACAAGAGCATCAGTATCGCTCTCATCAAGAAGATGCATGGTCGTCGCCCGTGGGCTGTTGTTTGCGGTTCCGCAAACACTGGTGGCGGCAGACTCAAGCCAATCATGGCGGGACGAAGCATAAGCCGGAATAATAACAAGATGTTTGCCAGTGCAATCGACTAAGGCAACTGGCTTGTGAGGATCGGCAACAAAGGTGCCCATGAGGGGGCCTCTCCTTTTACGGGGTGTAGGCTCGGTCTTTTCTTCGGCCCCAGCAACCAGAGAAGCAGAGGAATCGCGGCGGAGGATAGATCGTGGGTGAGTAATGGTTGCTGGGGGTGGAAGATCTTCATCTGTAGTTTCGCCATCATCGGCTTGGAGTGTGTTAGCAACAGATAAGAAAGAAAGGCTGCGGCGTAGTGCATACTCTCATAGCCACTCATGGATCCCTCCGAAACGTGGCCATCAGACTCGACGTGGTAGATGTTGGAATGTCCATAGTCCGAGTCTCCGTAGATTTCATCAGATTGCCGACGGGACGAACGGCGGCCGACCTCATTGTTGTCGCTCTCAATCATGCGACGGAGCTGAGGGTCAAGGCTATCTTGCTGAAGGAAATCGCCGGGGATTTCGTCCTCGGTGTATGAGTCGCTGTCAGAAGACGAGTTCGAGTCTTCCTCGAAATGTACTCTGCGAGCTACAGGTGTTTCCACTGCAGTCTCACTAGCTATATCAGTTTCTCCAAAGGCCTCCATAGCGCTGTATAGCTGCTGTTCGTCATAAAAGGGGGCTCCGGAGAAGAGCAGGTCGTCGTCAAACACGTTGGGGCCAGCCCAATCGGCATTTCCAGAGCCAGTGTTAGGTCCGCTCGACAATCCATGCTCATCTTCTGATTCTAGGATCATGAGTTCCTCCATGATCTCGACGTCTTGTTCTTCATCATCACCATCGCTAATATAGTCCACGGCGGCGTAGACATCGTCAGAGCTGTCGTCCATGTCAGGGCCGTCGCTTATTTCGTGCTCGCTGTCGTCATCCGATACAGGTTTTGTCTTGGTACGTTTTGTTGACTTTTTCCCCGCCTTATGTCTGTTTGCATAGGACGGGGTGAGGAGAATCGGTTGATCGTCTTCGTCATCGGCATCTTCCGAATCATTCGCATCGTCGTCTTCGTCACTTAATCCTTCCATTGACGTGACTGAAGACAGGCTGGAGACTGTAGACGATGAAGCCCTGCGTTTCCGATCTGAACTGAGTGAAACTGACTTGCCGGGTCTTTTCCCGGTATTAGCTAGAGGGCTCGAGGTGCTCTTGAGAGCCCGCTTGGAAGGTAGAGATTTCGGCATTGTTCCGGTAACAATGAAGATGTAATTGGATAGGATAGAGTGTGAAGTGGTTGCTCGGAGATAAGCAGCGACTGGGCGGGATGTGTGGGGATGTATGCAAGATTTTGGATCGGTATAAAGTTTGTTACCCGCAATCGGTCAATTGCGTCAATACCTGGGAGGGAATGCGGAGGGGTCTAGGGAGGATCGCAAACGTCTTCGGTCGTAGTAACTATTTCTTCGTAAAGCGTCAAGAGGATTCAAGGAGCCGTGTCGGTTCGTTAGAGAGAATGTGAGGAGGAATGGCAGGGTCGGGGTCGGAGTCGAAGGGAGTAGTAGGAGAGGGAGCAGGAGAAAAAGTTGTCAAAAAGCCTTAAGAGCACCTTTCCGCCCAATCCGGACGTCCAAGTGCTTCTTCCGTGGGTGTGCTGAAGGGCAATTTCGACGCCTCGGGGAGTTGCGTCGAAAGAGGGACAAATATCGTCAAGTCAAATTGAGGTTACTCGGAGCTGCTGGACTGGGGCGCCGGGAGAAGGCACCCCAGCGAGGAATCTACAGCTCAACGAAAGCCATGGCGGCGCGAAACTCTTGACGATATCTGATGTATAGGAAGAAGAAGGGGTATGAGAAGAGTTTGAGTGAAGAGATGGAGATTTGTTGAGAAGTGAGCTGCTGGATGGGAGAGCGAAGAAGAAAGAAAAAGATGAGGGGAACGGAGGGCCGGTGTTATTGAGGAAGAGAGTCAAGGAGGCAGATCCCGTTCCGGTATTGTCACGCCTTAATACCAGCCCGCCTTGGATTCGCTACAGTGGAGCTCTTTGCCTTTCGCTGTGGGGCTGAACCCGTTGTCCGAGTTTTGAAATCCGTCACTGGTCGGCCTGTGTATAAACGTGCGCTGTGATTGGCCAAAACCCGCTCACCGCTGGATTCATTTTGCTTTTTTCTTACTTTTGCCAGGGAGGCTGTTATCAGATTACGCTGGTATTGATGCTGCGACAGAATGCGACATGAACAGCTACAACTTCAATTACAACTGTCAGTAATTGTTGCGGAAAGAGAAGAAATACAATGACTCGAATTTTGAGTCAAGGGAACCTCCCCTGAGTCTCGCCAAAATTCCAGAAAAGTCTGAAGCTGTCCATCCAGGATCCGGAGTAGTCCCGTCTATTTGGGTGCAACTGCGGCTGGCGCTCGATCGTCAAGACACGTTCCAAGTCCAGCCAGCAGTCAATCTACCTAATTCATGGCCATGACTCCCCGCGACAACCTGATTTGCTTGATATCAGACTACTAAACCAGGATCTGAGGACAGTGACTCATCTGGAGAAGCGCATGGCTAGCCTATGACTGCGCCTTACGGAACAGTTTCGAGTACCTGTTACAGAAAGCGGACAGAACTGGGGGACTGGAGACAAGATAGACATGCAGCCAACTGCAGATCTGGCGTGACGCCCAATAAAGGCAGAATCTGGCCATGTGAGGGGCACTTTCTGGACCGTGCTCGCATGCTCATCCTTCTGTAACTCTGATATCAGCATGGTGATGGGTCAGAAACGCCTTGACATTGTTGTTCTGTAATGCAGAGTTCGTATTCTGGGGTTGTATAGTGAACGCCAGAATGCCTTTATTGAAATTCTTCAGAGTTGGTATGCATGGGCAATCCCAAAGAGGTAAGAAATGACCCAACTGGAGAACAAATTTTTGAGTCTGGTGTCTGGCAGCTAGTCTCTGTCAAGTTAGCATGGAAAACAAAAATACTTCTACTGTAAATCTGTAACTAAAGCATTGCCTCACCAACCGCCTCTGCCTCGGCAGCTCCGTCACTTCATCCTCCACTCCCTCGTTGCCTCCGCAAACAGTCACCTCAACCATGTTCGACTCTCCGGCTAAATCTCCACCGTGGCAAGCAAAATTCGAAAGAAGCAACGTGGCCAACAGCAGCTCAATTTTTTCTGTTTACTAGGATCCCCCGTCAGAGTTTCTGCAATTATTTTTGGCTCAATCCTCCGCCCAGCGCTAAAGCAGCAGAGTGCATCGTGCTAACTGCAACTAAGGGCCAATCTGCTGCACGCAACCCAACAATGCTATTGGCTTGAACAAGCGGTAAAGGCGACAGCTGGCGCGACTCCAGTTCCTACATTTAGCTGCATCTGATACTTCATCTTTGTAGACTTCATGGCGCATGCTGGCCAATGCGATATTCAAGCACGGACGGTTTTGTTGCGCATAGACGCCGCCATGAAGTCAACGGCGTTCTTGGAGTTATGGCCAATCAGGGTCTGGTCGCGTCTTTCTGTACTTACTCTGTAGTCACCGCTATCGCCAACATACTGCCTATCTCGACTCTTGGAGAGCCGTGTTGTCGTATAGCAGACGACGTGTCCAAGCTCATCAACGGTGAGGACGGGGCGTCCTTGGATTCGCCACGGATCATTGAACCGAACCGAACCATCTCCAGGGTTTTCTCAACCGTTCGTTTGTCGCGGTACAAAGAAAATCAACAAGACCGTTGGGCATAGATATAGATCTGCCTAATCATTATCCCCATGGATAATGTTGAACGGTTCCTGACCGCAAGGACCCCGGGCCGCTGGGCCGACATCCCCCCGTGCGCGCAATGGCAGACCACGAGTCAGGCGGAACTGTGTCATGTCGTCGGTCGTCCTTAGTCAGTTGGCCATTACAGATAACCATCCGATGTCTAAGGCAGCTTTTGAGCTTTTAGCTTTGATGGCCTATCTGTGGCTTGGATAACGGCCATAGCCGGGATGTCATCACTACTTCCTCCACGTGGTTGTCTTACAGCAAAGTAGGCAGTATAGGGACTCGACAAACCCCACCCAAACCCGCATAAGGAGATCCAGTTGATGAGAGGGCTAGGTCAAAGCAGATCAATAAGAGAGCATAGTCAAATGATTCGCCTTGACCCAGGCGGGAATCTCAAAATATAACCCTGTTGTCGGCGCATCCCGACAACTTACTATGTGCTGGGGCTGAACTACCTAGACTACTATGCTCAGCCATACCTGCTAGACCAGTCACCCATTATCTACCTTGCTTATACTATTCTTGCAAGCATAGACGACCCAGGTCCTAATTACCCCCGACCACATAGAGGCCACCTCAGTAAGCCGTCCGGGTACAATCAAATGCGCGTCATCGCCACCCCTTCACGAATCTACAATGCCTCCCCCCAACGCGCAAACGTAGTACTCGATGAAGTTCGCGCTTTCCCCTATTAAATGGCATCGTTGCTTCTTCCTTCTATTCTTCCAACCCCGGCTAATGGCCTAAATACCTCACAGTTGTGTGCAGACTTTACCTACATAATGTAGGTGAGCTAAATCCCCCGCACAACCCGCAGTAGGTGAGTAAGGTAGTGTAACGCGGCGAAAGGACAATCTATGATCACATAGTCAAGGGAATTAATGGAGGCGCATCTGGCCTCCCCTATGACATATCCATTTCCGCCATTATGGTCTAAACGCCTGGGTTTCTACAATGCGCTTATTTCAGAGACATCATTCGAATACCAGAGGAGCAACGGTATCAACATTGCACAGCCGGCATAGTTTCCCAGCCTCATAACACGAAGGGCATCCTCTTATAGAGACTCGCCACACTTGCCTTTCCTTTTTATGCATGCACGTCAGTCCATGGATCAGTAAGTGGCATGACAACTTTGAATCTCGCCCAAACTTTACATAGCTTGCGGAGTAGGTTTGGTGGTTACCATTGACGTTTGTTTAAGTATATTCTACTTCTGGGATGACGACAATGGTATTCGAACATCCAATTGTGTGTTTTCCGGCTGCTAGGTCCAAGCTTTGAGGCACTCTAGATCAGACGCATGACCTATTCTGGGTACGCAAGTGTAGGATTCTTGCAGGAAGGTATGTCAACCGACAGGGTGGGGTGAGTTTGTAGTATTTTCTGCATATTGACATCATTACCAGAGATGTATTGATATAAATAAGCCCCAGTTTCTCGACAGAATCATCCTCGATCCACTGTTCATTTTAGAGCTCTAGGGAATGTCACAATAATAATCTTCCAATCAAGAAGTTTCAAGAACAATGGTCTCCCTACCCTTTCTGTCAAGGCAACAGCCTGCACAGCCCGCAAGCGTACCAGTACCCCGATACGATCCCACTGCGATCGCGAATGCCAATGCCAATGCCAATGCCTCCGAGAACAGCGACGTAAGCACCACCATAACCAAAATCTTCGAGAGTTGGGGCAACGAAAACAACAAGACTTGGCGAGAAATATACGACATCTACACGTTCCTACACAAGAACCCTGGAAGATCAGGTGACGAAAAAGAAGCCGCTGATAAGGCGGCAGAATTCCTTCAGAGTCTCAAGGATAATAATAAGTTGTCTGATGAGGAGTTCTTCATAAGGAGGAATATCGGGGGGGATGATGGTAAGAGTCGGAAGGGGAGAGGTACTGACGCTCCAGCACCAGACTTTGGCCACAGTGTCGTTGGTGTGTTCAAGAATGGGGAAGGTCCGACTGTCTTGCTCAGAGCTGACATGGATGCTATTCCTGTGCAAGAGGAGACAGGGTAATGCTACCTCTAGTTCTGTCCTTGGTCATGGTTATACGTATGGCTGACACTTGATACAAGCTTGAAATATGCATCGACGAAACCCGGCGTTATGCATGCTTGTGGCCACGATCTACACACCACTACACTCATAGCAGCTGCAAAGGCACTGGTTGAAGGACGCTCGTACTGAACCGGTACATTGATTGCCTGCTTCCAGCCTGCTGAGGAGAGTGGTTTGGGGGCGCTCGGCATGATCAAGGGAGGGCTGTATGGCTTGAAATATGGGATTCCAACGTTAACTTACCACCAAACATACCTACCCACAACCATTATGTGCTAGGGTCTTAACTGATATTCATTTCAGCCCCGACTTCGTCTTCGGCGGCCACGTAACCCCCGAACAAACAGGCACAGTCAGCCTAACCCGCGGCACAGCCTACTCTCGTTCTGATAGCTGGAAGATCACATTCAAGGGTCGCGGGGGACACGGCTCACGTCCAGAGGTAACAATTGACCCGATAGTAATGTCGGCATATGCAATCACGAGATTGCAGACCGTCGTCTCACGCGTCGTCCCTCCGTCAGAGCTCGGTGTGCTTACAGTCGGTGTTGTAAGTGGCGGTACAGCGGAGAATATCATTCCCAACGAGGCCTTTTTCAAAGTCAACACACGAGCGGGGTCCGATGAGGTCGCCGAATTGATGGAGAAGCATATGCGCAATATCGTGGAGAATGAGGCCGATGCTGCGATTCCAAAGGGGACTGATTCAGGGCCAGCTGCACCCAACCCAGAGATCGAGGACGTCTCGCATGTGCCTCTTTTGAAAAATGAAGACAAAATTGCTAATGAGATAGCGGGTACATTCGAGAAAATTTTTGAAAAACAGTTCATATACCCTGTTGAGGGTGTATCTGGCTCAGAGGACTTCGCTGTGCTTGCTCGATCTAAACCGACATCTGACAATGCGGATATACCCTACTGCTACTGGCGGTATGGCTCGACTGATCCAAAGCGATGGGATGACTATGGTGGGAATCTAGACAATGTTCCGTCGAACCATAGTAGCAAGTTCTATCCACAGCTTGAAGTGACGGATCCGAATGATCCGTTGAAGATGGGTGCGAAAGCCCTTTGTGCGGCGGGTTTGAGTAAGTGGAACTTGAAGTAGCGGTTAGGATAATGGGGGAAATCTTGGTTGGCGTTACCTGAAATTGTTCTTGAGTACTATACACAGAGGGCAGTATTCAATAGGTGGGAATATTGGTATGGTTATGTGCAGGAAAAAGGTCAGTCTCGTGGTATGTTTTTGAAGAAGGGTTGGTGGTGAAGAAAGGTAGTCACTAGGTCCCGTCGCCCCTCGCTCCTGCCTCAATGGTATCCCACGTTCAAACGCTATATACAAGCGCCAGATTTCGACTGTGTGTGTCTGTGCAAACAACAACTCCTCTGTATGTAAATGCAAATGATGACAACGGAAGAAAAAAGCAAAAATAAAATTAAAAAAAATACTCCGATACGGGGAATCGAACCCCGAGCTGTGATGTGAAAAACCACGATGTTAGCCGTTACACCATATCGGACGAACCATGCAATCTCTGACCATTTTTGCCTTCATGTCTCAATAAAGCCAGAATTGAATCTGCTAGAGTACGGAAACCCTACTTTGGCACTAACCGATCCCAAAGGTTTCCGCAGGGGTCGGTTACATTGGCCTCCTAAAGCATAGTATGTGATATACCGCATGGGCTGAGTAGGTACCCAACATTTGGTAATCTGGTCTATATCCCGGAGGCTTATGATGTCTTTCGCGTGACTTTGCTTCTTCGTGGCATCAATACCTCACCCAGTGTCCGTTGCGGTAAGTGATTAACAGGTCTGAAAGAGCTCTATCCAGGGTAGATGGCGCTGGCTTGATCTCGCAATACCGGCGTCAATTCGTAGGTCGCCCCTTTCAAATACCTGCGTATTGGGGCTTGGCCTTGGGCCGTTACTAGGCTATTCAAGCTCCGCTACGGAGTATACCTGACTTACCCTTGGTGCATTCTTGCTCGCGAGGCCGAAGTATGGATATGGATTCGCGATGCTTGGTGTGGTTTCTTCTCGGTCCCGATCGGGTACTTCTACCGGTGGGTGGACACTAGACCGTGGACGGTCTTCGCTATTGATGCAATTTTGGGGTGCCTTGGACTGTGTAGTGACGTGGGATGGGCCCCTGTTTGGACGACTAGTGTAATATTTTCTCCCATACGGTGGGAAGGAATATATAAGCAGCAGTAACATAAGTAGCAAAGTTCCAAGCCATTGCGAGCACCCACGAATGGCTTCATATCACAACTCAGAGACACTCATAGTAAACAAGAAAGTACAATAAACCATACTAACCCCAAAACAACTCACCTCCCACCAAAAAACCCCAAAAATCAAAACCCCGCTCCCCTCATGAAGTCTTTATGTTTACCATGTTGCTTTAGCAATATAGAATAAAAAAATGGGCACCTAAGCATCCACAATCCGATATGGTGTAACGGCTAACATCGTGGTTTTTCACATCACAGCTCGGGGTTCGATTCCCCGTATCGGAGTTCTTTTTTGGCATTATTTCTTTTTGTTCCAACCCTACATTTCAAACCCCTTCACCATAGTATTTCTCGCGCTGAACATGGTGTCGATACTTGCACAATTAGCATCACGCAGCTGGTGATTATTCTGCTGGTTGGGTGGCGGTCAATTAGATAAAGTACAGCATTCGCAGGCAGTGGGATAGACTACTCAACAATAGGTGAGTAATGGGTGCGTAATTTAGCGAGAAAGTACATGCGATTTATCTTATTCACTGTAGTTTTCCCTAGTATCTATTTCAATCATATCTCATGAAAATATTACGCGCGGTCCAGCAAATAACTCGTATATTGATCTTTCCGCCAGATTAAACCAAATCCAACCAAATAGCCAAACATCAAAAAATCAAATCATCCCGAAAAAGGTATCATGTGTACGTCGTGAAATAACCATAACTCGTTCCAAACCGCCCATTAGAAGACCAGAAGGGCCATTCAAGTCCCAGGGTAGACCTGCACATTGCTCGTCCCATTAGATTTAGTCCTAGTCGGCGTCGAACTCGAGCTGCCCGATCTGCCGAACATGGATAGGATCGATTTGGATCTGGTCGGTTTGATGGGTTCGTTTGCGATGGCTGCGTCTCCGGCGTTCATGGGCTTATTTTCTTTCATATCCTCCTTGTCCTTATCTTCGGCACTCTGCTCCTGAGATGGCGTCTGAGCTGAAGCCTGCTCCGCGTTCCCGGGAGAAGTCAACGCTAAAGCTTTGCGCTCTCTGGCTCTCTGAGCCTCCTTGATTCCCTCGCGGATCTCAGCAGGGGAGGCACCCTGCGCAGCGGTTGTGGTGAGGGTCTCCGTGCTGCGAATTTGCTCCGTGCCTGCCCCGCCTTCGCCACCCTCAGAGGACTCCTGGTTCATCTTCTCGATTTCTTCCTCGGTGACGAGACGCTCGTTCTCGAGGCGGACTTCACGGCCACGCTTGTGGCAGTACCAAAGGACGAAGAGGAGGACTGCTGCTGTTAACACGTGAAAGAGATGGTAGGTGAAATCAAAACTTACTGAACAAGGCCAGCGACCAAAGAACATTCATCCCCAGGACGGCTGGGAACCGTGCCCTAAGGAAAGCCATGATGGATCTGAGCATCCCCACAATTGCCGCAGGCTTCCCAACTAGCTCCTTTAGACTAGGAACCTGAATACCCATCTTATTCGCAGCAGCCGCTGCCTTTCCAATATTGTCGACATTGACACCGCTCTTACTAGCCCGCTCCGCAGCAACGGCAATCATCTCTGGTGCTAACGACTCCGTCCAGCGCTCCGGAAGTTTCTCAATGAGCTTCTGCAGGAAACTGGGTAGGTTCGAGTATGTATCCTGTAGCTGCCTGTTGCCGTTCGTAAGGAGCATTTCAAGATCATGGTAGGCTGTGGGCACGCCATTGATGAGATCTTTGAAGATGAGCTTGAACTTGCGGAGAAGTTCTTGTGTTTCGTCGGAGATGGAGAAGACACGGTTGTTATCTGCGGCGAGATTGAGTTTATCGAGAATTTCGGTCATGTCTTCGTTCTCCTCTTTTGTTTCAGAGGTGTCTTTGGTCTCGATTGTTGTGGTTTGTGCTGGCGAAACCGTTTCTGGTTCCTTTTCAGATGGCTGAAGATGAAACCGTCAGTTCAATAACCTGTACTCGGCACGATGAAGGGCTGAAAGTATACATACCTTCTTTGCATCCTTCTTCCAGAAAATACTCCACCTCTTCTTCTTCTCAGGGCTCGTAGATCGCCCAGCTTTATCCGAGGGTTCATCCATAGTACCTGCCCCAGTAGCAGGTTGCTCACTCTGAGCACCTGCCGCCTCCAACCAAGCAAGGGACTTCTTCTTCTCCAACTCCTGCTCCCCAAGCTCCTTCCCGAATTCTTCAGCGGGCGACATAGGGATAGGTATATCGGCAGGTGAAGGAGAGATCGGCTGCTCCTGCATTTGGTCGCCAACAGCCTGAGGCGCTGCTGCGGGAGTAGACTCAGAGGCAGACGCTATATCCTGAGTCGCTGATGGTGCATGTGCAGGTGCTGGAGCAGCCGCCGAGGGATTCTCAGCCGTAACATTTCGCAAAAAGGCCTCGTCTTCAGCCGTTAGAACAGGGTCGTTGGATCTGCGGCGGGCTTTGGGACTCGTCTGTTGCTGGGGCTGTTGGTGTTGCTGTGGGGTGCCGTTGGTGTTGGTGGTGTTTGTTTTGGCGGTCGCTGTTTTGTCCTGCGAGAAGGACCTCGTTTTGAAGAAGCTGTTGACGCGCTGCATATTGACGGCAATAATTTTATCTCATTTTATATCACCGTATAATGTGTATATTCAAAGAATTGTCGGTGCAAAGCGAATTGCAGGTCAAAGCATTAAATATGCCGTCCTTTGTTTCATTGAATCAAGTCGAGTTGGCGCTGGGATGACGCCGATGATATCACACGCTTGTCTGGCTGTGGCGTTGGTGCCAGATCCGCTGATCGATCGGCGTCCTAGCCACTGCACCGCCACGATCTGGGCGTGGGGTTTGATTGGGTCGTTGGTGAGTATAGAAGCTTCGAGGTCTGCATTTGAAGAGTTGCCTGGAAGTTTTGGTCGATGGGGTTGCTTGATATGATGTATGTATATGTAGTTACGGGGGCTATGATCTTTGATGTCCTCTTCACATGAAATAAAAAGACAATAATGATGTATGATTCTTGACCCCAGGCCAGTCTGCTTACGCAGTCCGTGAGCATGAGGCTAAGAAACGTTTCCAGGTACCGTACCTGATATCTTTCGACAATTCCACTACAAATAAACAAGGAATGAATTAGAGTACGGCTGCACATCAAGAATGAGGGGCAAAATCATCCAGCAAGCGGCCCACGAAAAAGCAATACAGACTGAGCTGTATTAGTCTCCGATTCGTGCTTTACCGCCAAAATAGCATCATCAATATCAGCCCCATCACACATGAAGATAACACGAGCTCATCTATCTCTCCCCAATATAAAAATAAAAATCATATAGGCAACAACAAAGGCACTGTCCAAGAAAACTATAACTCAAACCAAAGTCGTATCCAAGGATACCCCTCAAAAAAACAATGCCCCAAGGCCACACCCCCCGCCACCCCGCCGTCGCAATAATCGGTACAGGCCCAGCCGGAATCTCAGCCCTAAAGGCCCTAGTCGACGAAATGGCCTTTTCTCAGATCCGCGTCTTTGAGCGCCGCGATGGGCCAGGTGGAACATGGAATTATGATAAGACGCCACAGCGGTTTCCAGGCACAGACCCTGCAGACCTGAATCAGGCAGTGCCTCCGTCTACTTTTCCCTCAAGGACATCACCTGCTGTCCCGAGGGACGGGACATTTCAGACGGCGATATATGACTGGCTCGACACAAATGTACCAGCCGAGCTGATGGCTTTCACGCACACGCCGTTTCCCGAAAGTGAAGTCGGTTCGCCTTCGGCTCTTTCGGTGGAGAGGTATGGTGTGGGAAATGCGACGAGGCCATGGATTGTTGTTGCACGGTATTTGTTGAATCTTGTGCAAGGGTATCGTGATTTGATTGAATTCAATACGACAGTTACCTCCGTGGAGAAGACGGAGGGCGGAAACGGGAAATGGAAGCTTACGCTTCGGCGGCCGGAGACGAACCCACAGAGTCAGGATCGAGATAGTGAGGCTGAGGGCGAGGGTAAGGATGGTGATCTGTGGTGGCAGGAGGAATTTGACGCTGTGATTGTTGCTACAGGGCAGTATAATGTGCCCTATCTACCGAAGATTCCTGGGTTGGATGATGCTGTGAAGACGCATCCTGGCTCATTGGAGCATGTGAATGCCTTCCGGTCACCAGACCACTATGCTGGGAAGAAAGTGGTTGTTTTGGGAGGGAGTTTCTCCGCCAGCGACGTGGTAGGCGATATATACAAGCTTGTGCATGGCCCGCTATATGTCTCGCAGGGTTCTCACAGCCCATACGTCAATGAAATATGGCATCTTCCGAACGTGCAAGTAAAGCCAACAATCAGCCAGATTCAGAACACTGGGTCGAAGCTGAGTCTTGCGTTCTCTGATGGCTCCCAAGTGAAGGACGTTGACAAGGTGATTTTCGCGACAGGGTACCGATTCTCATTTCCATTCTTCACGCCGGAGCCTATATTGAGTGCCGACCGAGTGCCACGCATATACCAACACGTCTTCAAGATTGGAGATCCATCCCTTGCCGTCCTCGGCCTTGTACGTGCACCACTGCTCTTCCGGATGCTCGAGTACGAAGCTGTAGCCGTGGCGCGGTACTACGCCGGACACGGGCGCAAGTTACCTCCACAAGACGACCAAGAGCGATGGGAGGCCGAGAAGGTGGCTCTCAAAGGCGACTCATATAAGTTCCACGATGTCACAGGGGAAATGAAAGAGCATATGGAGTTTCTTCGGGAGTTGGCTGGGCCCCCGGCTGCTGGGACAGATGGGTACGAGCTGCCTCCTGTAGCTGATGAGTGGCTGGAGAAGTGCTTCTCTGTTTTCCGGCTGAAGGACGAGTACTGGAGGAGGGTTAGGCGGGGGACAGAAGGACAAGCCTAGGGGCCCACTGGGTATAAGTGATGTACATAGTACCATGGATAGAGAATAGACTTCAGAATTCGGCAATCTGAGCAGGGGCAGGAGCAGGACTGGTAGTAAGAGCCGCCGTTATAGCCTCAAACCGCCTCCGACACTCCTCCATATCATACTCATGTGAATCTGAAGATGTATCCCCCTCATCAAACACCATCTCCTTCGCAACAGCAATCAAAGAAAGCGCCTTCCCATACCGCACGCGCTGCGCCTCAACCGAAGTCGCCATCAAATCCCCAGGACAACGATAGACAACAACGACCTTCCTCAACGAAGGTAACTTAGCAACCTGCGCACAAAGCACAGTCCAAGAGAGCCTTTCGCCTAGCGGCTCATTATTCAGCGTGTACAGCGGAGCGGGGTAAAGTCGGAGATAGCGGACGCAGCGCAGCGCCAAGTCTGAGAACCGATCAAGCAGAAATGTCAGAGAGGTTGGGTTCGAGGCGAAGCTGAAGACGACGCTGGAGAAGAGAATCGGGAGGGCCTCGTTGTAGATCTGGCGGTTTATTGTGAGGAAAAAGGCGGGGAGGGTGGTGGTGGGGGTGCGGGTGTATTTTAGGGGTTTGTATTTGGTTTCGCGGGGGGAGGGGTGGCCTCGGTCGATGGTTATTTGGATGAGGCTGGATAGAGGTGGTGATGGTGTTGATGGGGCAGAGAAGGCATACTGGTAAATGAGGAAGCGGAGCTCGATGGGGAGCGAGAGGAGGCGTGAGGCTTTGGGGGTTACTAGTGGGGTGATGGTCTCTGACTCGGGCTCGCTGTCGGAGAAGTCGAGGGTCCTGGATGAGTCTGTGCTGCATATAGACATGGTATCGTCTTCATGATGAGTCCTTAGGCGCTTTGTCGCCATGTTGGAATGAGTTGTGTAGGGGATGGGTGATAAGGCTGTGAGTTTCGCCAGGGTTGATTCCTGTCCAGAGCTTCTGGGTGCTAAATGTCAGCCTCAGCCTCAGCCTCGCTGCTTATGCGCTGGTCTGATTCAAAAGCCCTTGACTAAGTTTCCCAGACTAATAGTGATTGGTAGTTACTAGATGCAGTCAACTTGGCTACTCGTAAAATTGGGAGATCTGAAATCATTATCTACGAACTCTACCAGGCTACAGCCCTAATAATGCACCAAATTACCTGGTCAAATATGATATTCATCTCCCGGCGGCCTATCTTCAATCTAGAACCAGGTATCACGATGGTACCAAAGCAATGAAATGAGCGGAGATGGTACAGAAATGGACAGTAGATGGGGTCAAGCTGGCAGTCTCTTCACTTGTACAAAACACAAACCAGAATCAAAGAACGCGCATTATATGGCAAAGGCCACGATTGAGTTGAGCTGAGCTGAGTTGGATGAACGCGATGCAATGCAGAAAAGGCAAGCAAGTAAGCAATCATAACGACGTCTTGCGTCGCTCGGCCGGCTCGGGAGGATTGTTCTGGCATTCTGGTGTGCGGGAAACGATGTGCTTGAATTTGTACAAAGAATTTTTTTGCGAGTTTTTGTTTTCTTGTTATGCGCCATGTCGAGTCCCCAGGGGTTCATCTCACATAGGAGACCTGTGAGATTAGTATATAGTTCTTTACAAGGGAAGAGTATTCCATACCTTATGCCCCCAAGGTCGTCCATGTGATTACACATGGCGACAAATAAATCAAAAAAGAACTTGTGTCCCATCTCCATCTCAAATTGCATGGTTCCACTGCGCTTGAAGATGTCGCGGGTCCGAATGACCATGGCCAGGTAATGGGCGCGCAGGCGGTACTCCGAGTCCGGGGTATTGTCGTAAGCGTACCGTGCAGAGCGAATGATGATCTCAATCGGGATCCCATTTTGCAAGCCCTGCTTGCGTAGGGCAAGGTCCTTGAGACCCTCAAGTCCATACTTCTCAGCCGCACAGTACACGGCAGTATCGCGGAGGACGAGATCGCCCACTCCGGAGTGGAAGATCGTCGCCTGGCTCAGGCCGCTGCCGCCTGGGTGTTGGGGGTCCATGAAGCTCTCGAGTTCCCATGTCTTCCGGCTCTTGTTGCGTTGCAGGCGCGGAGTGTAGTCACCCTTGTACAGGAACTCGAGGATGCAGGACAGTACTTCCGGTTCTCTGCGGCTGGTTAGTGATGGAAATGATAGGTATCGATAAGTCTTACTCGTCTGGTAAGACCAACGCCTTGTTCACGCTTCCAGCTGGAAACTGGTCCCTGAGCACCGTGTCAAAGAAGGGAGACCGGGAGAGGATGCTTTCATGAGCCACAAAAAGACGCTGCTCGCGGCTCACAACCAAGGTGACAACAGGGCTATGAAGCGGACTGCAAAATTTTAGACCAGGGTCAGATATACGTATGCAAGATACTTACTCCTCTGTTGGACTATCCAGCGACTCCTGCAACTTCCTCTTCGCATGCCCATCGAAAGACTTCCTAGCGGCCTTGGTAGCCTTCGCCACCTTATCCCTCGAGAAAAAAGAGCGCTTGACAACCATGGCGTTGTCACTGCTATCCATCCACCGAACCAGGAAAGTGACGAGAGACAGCCAAGTATAGAGGCAAAGGAGCGACAGAAGAAGAGACCAGAAGACGGGAAAAGAGCGGACGGCGTAGTCGGAAAGAAACGACTCAGCCGAGTCACGCACGTTGCATGGGAAGAGCCCCGGAAGCCTTTCCAAGACAAGATCCGTCTCGAGGTAGTAGTTGAAGGCCTTCATTGACCTGTGGAAAATGAACAGCCGACTGACTGACTACTGGCGATCGAGAAGGAGCAGAGTCCTGGGAAGACGGCTTGCGCGGACGCGCATCTATTGTTCTGTTTCGTCTAGAAACAGGGTGGATAGATGCTCGTACCTAGCGTTGGGTTTGTCGACTCTGTGAAGCGTGGGGAGGGAAAGGGAAGGGAGTTGAAGCGCCGACGATGACGATAAGGTACAGGCAGCAGCGCGCTATCATGTGACGAGGCTACCTGGATGAATCATGTGTCGGGGGATTTTTGTAATGTGTATGGTCAGTGATTGGAGAACTGAGAATTAGTTGCGTCTGTTATGCTTCATGTTCGCCCAATGAGGTATTCGGCTGCAGGGGCTGTGCATGCACCATGCACCCGATCTCGGAGGGTCCAGCACGTGGAGTCAGTATCGATCCATTGTGAGATATCTATATATCAACACTCGCTGTAGAAGGAGGAATGTACAGTCAGTAATTCCTTACGCCAGGGTGGTAGTAGCTACTATTCTCAAGAATGCTGAGAGAAAAAGACCTTGTTTATAGTAAGCAGAAGTCCCAGACACAGTATCACCACAGCACATTATACAAACTAAACTTCCATATATGGCCAGATACATTCACCCCGCCCAAATCGAACATATGACTCCATGCAATGAGAGCAGATGCGACACCACGATTTTGCTCGACTAAATATTGCAAACATTCGACCGGCCAAGAACACCCCACAACGCTTTACAACCACGATGCAAAAAATCTCAAACAATTTCCCGAATGGCCGGTGAGAAGCTCCGAGAATGAAACAGAGAGCTCATGTACTCTTGCGTGCACGCTTGCGCTTCGCAGCTGCGGGCTCAGCCTCGTCCTCCGCGGTGTTTTTGGCCTTCTTTCCGCGCTTGGCGGTAGAGGCAGGAGTCTTGGCATCTTTAGCCGGACGACCGCGCTTTGCAGCCTTGGGCTTTGGCTCGGGCGATTCGAAATCACCATCTTCCTCGTCGTCCTCGTCAGAAGAGATGGGTGCCTTCTTTGGGTAGCCTGTGGCCTTTCTCTTGGGCCGTTTGGGTTGGGCAGTCTCTGTATCTTTGCTATCTTCATCATCCTGGAAGCGACCGCGCTTCTTGGTCTTTGAGGACTTAGGCACCTCGTCATCGTGGGCTGCATCATCCTTGTCCTTCTGCTAGCGAATTAGTGCTCTGTTGATCGCTCACCGTGAGGTAGATTGTACATACCTTGTCGGCGTCCTTACTGTCGTCCTTGGCCTTCTTCTTGGAAGCTCTGACCCGGAAGCCGGTCTGGCCAGGCCTGTTCACTTCAACATCCTATTCGATATTAGATTTGTTGCTGAGCGCACCGCTAAACTTAGAAGAGAGAAAACTTACACCCTTCCAATCCGCATCATCAACATGACCATGGTCCAAGGCCTTCTTGATCTTGTCCTGAAGTTCAGACGGAAGCTCGTCATACCCATCAAGCATATCGAGATCTCTGTCGTCACCCTCGCCGATCAGATCATTGATGTTGCTGATGACCTTGGGCGTGACGCAGCCCCTGAGAGAGTCATATTAGATATGCCGGAAATTAACAAAATAATAGAAGCAAAAGAGATACGACTGGGGAGTATACCAATGTCTCCACGACCAAGACTGATACTGACCACTGTCAACCCAAGAGCCGTGACGGAGCTCGCCCCTGGTGATCTTGATTTTCTGATCTTTGCATTCCTTGTTTTGGCAGGTAGCGCGACCGCTGGAAGCGTGCTCTGCTTGGAAGTTAGCAAGTCCTTGATTGATGGGGAGAAGGATTAGGGGGTTTTCTCACCGACACGGTAGGATGGCATGGTAGTGGTTGGATGTTGACGCGACGTCACTCACTGCAGAAGGGATTATACTCAAACAGCAAGAAACGCGGGGAAATAAAAACAAAAGAGAGAAAATGAGAGAAGGAAGAATAGAATTCTTAACCCTACAAGCTGGAAAGAATGAAATCGGGATGATGGAAGTGAGAGAGAGAAGGAGAGTGAAAGAAGCGAAGTGGTGAAAGAGAAGAGTCGCAGGGCGGCGGAGAAGAACGAGCGCAAGTCTGGTCGCTCAATTTATCTATGGCCACCCCCGAACTGCCAAATGAGTACAACCCCTCAAAATTATTTTGTCCCCAATCAAGTAGCTTATCTATCTTAAATTAACTGAGTGAAGGGAGACTTGCCTACCGGCAATTTGAAAGACTACTTCCTAGGTGCCAATGCGATTTTTACTTTACCACCAAGTATAACGAGGATCGAACCACAAGCTTTAGCATTAAAAACACGTAAATATCCTAACATGTCGCAACTAATAATACTGGATAAGAGAAGAAACATCGATGTCACTCCTCATACGAAAACCACGGATGCTGCAAAACCTCCTCAGCCGACGGTCGCTGCGCTGGGTCAAGCTTCAACATCAACCGCAGCAAGTCCGCAAAAAGCTCCTTTTCCTTCACAGGCATCCCAACTCCCATTTCGCCCCTCTCTCGCGGCAAAGATCATGACCAACGAGACCTCCAACTTTGTCCGCGATGGTTACCTGGCTCGCCTCGTTAGAGCTAGCTTCCAGGTAGACCGCGTTTCCGTTGGCATCTGGCTCATCCTTGTAGACCGTTCGCCGATGTTCCCCCCAGGTTGTAGACCACCAAGGCTCAGGGAGAGAACCAAGAAGGTCACAAGAATCTCTAGGAATTCATCCTTATTGCGAGCCTTTCGGCCGAGGAAAGTTCACCGATGCGGATCTCGAAGATCGAGATCGCCAGGCTCCAGATGTCGCTTTTGGCGGCAGCAGCGTACCTATTCTCAACATGGAACTCCGGAGCGACGTATATATGGCCCCAAGGATCCCACTCTCCTGGTTCTCTAGATGACATCTCAGACGTGGCGAAGCCATCTCCGGTGTCGACTAGTTTGAGCTTGGTCGAGACCAGCTTGGTGTAGTCGGTCTCGTGGGATCCTGTTCTGTCGGCAAATTCAAAGGGAGGAACAATATACTTTGGTGTGTTTGGACCAGGGCTAATACCCTATTTATGCAGAAATGGTATTTTTACCGGCTTTCCCAAGTGCTCTAGAGCTTTGGTCTCGGCCATACCGACTGGCAGGTCAAGATCTAGGAGAACGTTATGTGGGCGGATGTCTAAACGGCATTAGCTTTTGAGAATAATTGGTCTCAGAGCAGAATACTAACCTCCATGACAAATTTTCTGACGATGAACAGCAGCTACAGCCTCCACAGCCTGACGCACCAGACCTCGCAAGAAAGCACTAGGGTTCTGGGTTTTCAAGTCAATAGACTTGACCCTCGGCCCAGCTGCCGGGAAGACAAAGACCTGAGGAGTGCCGTTCGGCCCATTAATCTGAACTGATCGATTGGAAGGGAACAGTACTCCGCGACAGCGGCATCAGCCTTGGCTGCTTCCACAAGACGCCGAGTAACCTGCAGTTCCTTGTTTGAGATGGTAGCTGCATGAATCTTGACAGCAACATATCTTCCTTCCTTGCCAACACAGAGCTAGACAGTGCTTGTTTCTCCAAAGCCAAGCTTGTGGATAACTTTGTACTGAGCCTCTTCGCCTAAGTGATCACCTAGTTGAACGGGATGATATCCACCGGGAAAGTAGGATTCAGGTAACTCTACCCGTGACTCCCCAGACAAGTCATCCACAACATCGTTGATGAAAAGACCGTTTGACATGGTTTTTTTCAAAAGACTCGGCTTTCATAGGCTCCCCGATTAGGTCAATCGCTATCTTCTTGAGGAAAGCCATGGTTACTTCAGAGGATTTGATTTCCAGAAGAACAAACAAGGAGGTAAAGATGTTGGTGTAGGACAGCAACTTGGGGGAGGCAGTGAGGGAGCTTAATTAGACGGCAGTGGGAGACTGAGGACAAAGAAACCCCAAAGTCTGTCTGAGATCAAAGAATACCAGTTGCCAAGTGAGTTGGAAGGCACGGGGCGATGGTTTCAGCTTCTTTCTTTACATCCATAATTAGGATGTAGTCTTATTTCGGGGTTGAAATAGCCGTGGTCTTTGTCTCTGAATTCATCCATGGCCCCCCTCACCGTCCCCCTCACCGTATTAAGGATGAAAGGTGCACCCCCTCTTCCATCCGACCTTCTGTGCCTTGTCGCTGAAGTAGTATTGATTGTGGTCTGCATACACAGCACCCTTTCTCGCCTGGCCCATCCTTGAAGGACCCCCGCACTATTTCCATGACATAGGCCACCAGGGCTTGAGTAACAGCCACCGAAGGTAGAAATACTCTCGAGGCAGTCACTTACATTACAAGAACCGACCCAGTCCGAACAATGGACTGCCAGTACGTATCTAACAGATAGTGCAAGCCAACGCCTAAATATCAATCGACCCTGCTGTTTTGGCATAGAAGTTCTGTTGTAGTATAGTTGGCACATTGTTGATCATAATATCATTCATGTCCGCAAGTGTAACGCCGCTCGGTGTTCAGTTTGACGCAAGGAAGTTTGCGCGGACGTTATCTAGGCAGATTATTACTGCAATAGGGTTGGCATCGCGTGCTTGCTGGTAACCTCAATTTCCTTCGTGTCTCCCATACAGAGTCGTATATCGCCACTGACGACCTCTATTCTTGAACATGAACCGGATTACCCAAATTCAAAAGCACTTCAAGAGCACTAACATGTTTCCGCAACAGAATAACAGCCCCCAAGTTAAGCCGCTCACAGAACTCTGAAGCTCGCGGTATATCCTCAGCCTCCTGGAAAGCCGTCTGTTCATGGTGCGTAACCATAGATAGCGCATGCTGAATAGACTTACGCACCAGGTCTGGACGAGGAATTGACGGGTCGGAGCCGGGGATAGGGCTGGGGCTGGAGAGTGGAGGGAGGTAGTGCCAGACCAATATGTCCTCGAGGCCAGAGACAGGGTGTTCCAGGGCATATGGGATGAATCTGCGCGTCATGACGAATGCCCTTTCTGAGTATTTTGCTGATTCGATACGTTCACCGACGTTTGCTGTGGAGGCCTCAGCGCCGCCGGCTTCGTCTGAGAAGATTAGGTTAGATTATATACGACGTACGAGAGAGAGGAGATGGCTTACTGTAGTATGGCTCTTTGACCAGGACCAGCCCCATTATGGAGACGAGTATCTGCAGCACTGTGGAATTGCTGGGCGACCACATTTCCGTGGGCTTTTGAGTCGGCCATGTTCCAAGGAGACTGAGACAAATCCTGCCATCCGCGTAGAGATTCGGGTTGATGGTCCCTCTTCCAACCGTCCAGGAATGGAACATCATTGCAGGAGGCTCGTTAGGGTAGTTGGAGGTGAACTGCATGTCAAAGACGAACGGAGCATGCTCATATGGAGTCCCTTCTGGACCTATGAGCATCACGCGTAAAAGGTCCATCCTGGATTCCCACGACCTTGCAAAAATTCCAGATGGTAAAGACGTCTCGAGGATTGAGAATTCTTTCTGCATATGCTTCAAATTGGGCGACCGGTTTGACTTGTTCCTTGACTTGAGAAAGTGATGGTCAGACGGAGGTAGGTCTTCTAGTAGGGCAAAGCTTGGAGGGGGTGAGGATGGCACGGGAAGGCGGAAAATGGGGGGTAAGCTGGACCCTTCAGCTGCTGGCGCAGGTGTATCCTCGGTCGTAGTTTCTATGTCACGAGGCATCTCTTGATCATCGATTTGTATTTCTGACACGCTTGTTATGATGTCCTTTGGTGCTTTCCCCTCGGTCTGATGTTCCCTCGATTCAATAGGGACAGTTTCGTCATTGCTTCGCAAGCCAGTGTCGTCCTCGGCCTCGACTCTATCTTCTATCGAATCCCAATCATAGAATTCTTCCCGAGTGCTTGTGCTGGCAATTCGGCCCTCCGAAGGGAGAAAAGGTGTCACTAACATCATGATCCTCTCAAAAGGGACTTGAGCGTCATGACAGCCGCTAAAACCGGGAAATCGAACAGTGATATCACCATCGGTATCCATTGCAACAACCTTTCCAAAGAAGTCATTAGTTGCCGCAGCTTGGTCTCTGTGGAGAATATATCGCTGGCGCGAAGGAGGCCGAATCGTAGTCGTGTTCTTGAACCAATCAGATGTTACCATCGCAGACTTTATTGCTATAAGATTGTTCTGTTGGACGGCATATATGTTGCGGTAGTTCCAGTCAGTATAAAGATGAGGGACGCCGGTAATTTTTGGATCCCTATCATATTGGATCATTGAAGATATTGCCGATTCTTCAATGCATGCCGGAGCAACAATGACAGAAGCACCGAGGTATATGTCAAGTGCAGGGAACTTGGTAATTGCATAGGTAGACACCTGTTCGGCCACATTACATAGCTTGCCCAAAGAAGACCTATAGCTTGATGCATTTCCGTTGTAGATTAGCTCAACGCCTGGGTTGTCATACCAACGAACAGATGCTACTCGTTCTCGGTTGACTTCCTGAACAACCCCGATAGGTGTGCGTAATGTTTGAGTTCTTCGATGGCGAAATTTATGGGCCGTATGGCCCTCGCTTGAAAATGAAGATTTGTCGAGAACCGTTACTTTATCTCTCACAGAAACCAAAGCCCCTGCATGTAACTCATTACCACCGTCGTTGTGATGAAGTAGAGAGTTGGCCGCCTCAGAGGTACGGCTTCCATCCTGCCATTGTACAACAACTTCAGTCTTGACCGAGACGACCCGAAATATGTTCAAATCGCATCCAAAGGTTTCTTCGGAAGGAATACGGGGGTATGCGAATTCCGGATTACGCAATCGCACTCGATCGCCTGGAAGAAGTTTGGAATCGTGGCCTATGCCGGAGCCGGGATATTGCGGGTTGAAATCGCACACGATAGCGGTGTCCTGCAATTGGGAAGCTCTGAACACGTCGATCTGGCGATAAGGGTCACGTTCTCCGCTCGAGAAAACATTGAAAATTAACCACTGGACGTAAATCTCTGTTGCAGGAGCCGCCAGCACGTATCCCTGGACCACCGAGCCTGGCGCACCAGGACGATCACGAGGACTGAGGTTGCTCTTCTTAGTGATGACCGACTGGCCAGGGTAAATGTGTGTTGTTTCACTATAAGTCCACACAGTTTTGCCATCTCCTAGATCCTTCTCTTCCAAGTCCCATGATTGCATCTCGGTTGTAGAGTCATCGCGGAATGGCGCCTCGAGAGCGTTTGTATCCAGCGGGCACACAACTTTTGAATCTGCAAGCAGCAGGGAGATATCACGCTCCACTCTACGTATAACCCCTAATCTCTGATGGTGAATGATATAATCACCTTCTGAAAAGTCCTCAAAGTTGCGCAGCTCTGACTCCGGAACTCCATATAGCATACATGGACGGGTTCCTGATGCGGGAACTTGTCCGAAGCCTCCGAGAGGGTCCTCCGTAAACCTGACTGAAGTACACTCGCCCGTTTCGAAGTCATATGGCTGGTAAACTACAGGCTCAAGCGTGCATTTTCTGGTCGCATCGACAACAATGCCGCTCATTGTGCCGGAGAGGTCCCGCTTCACCCTGTCACCAAGCCGGAGAGGTCGATCAATCAGCTCGAGGTGACTTTCATGGATGAGAGCAAAGCCTTGCGAATCCTCACTGAAAGCAATGAGTAAATATCCTTTGGGTGGCTAGAACTGTTAGAATATTTACAAACGAAGACATCTTTGGCATACCATGTGCGTGCAACTGAAATGTTCAAATACTTCAAACGGTGTCTCAGTATATTGGAAAAGTGGCATCTCTTCCAGCATATCATCAACATCAGCATCGTGCTTGAAAAATTAGCATACCGGAGTTAGCAGACGCAGGCAACGTACATCGTCGGCCGTTTTCTATTCGCAGCATCAGCTTGACCATGGGAGGTTCGTTGGGTTTACGCGTGGACTTACCACAACAGCTCCTACCAGGGAGGGCTTATTCTTGATACGACAAATATCTTCAAACGCAAACTGGACAGACACAGCGAGTTAGTAAGTGTCCCGTCTCCTGAAGGTTTTTGCCTGCGGATTCCTAGCTGCGGATTGAGCATTGAGATGCGAACGCCTGGCTGAAAAAAAAAACCTGCGACAGGATAAGCCCGGTGCCTTATTCGTACCTTTGGTCTGATATTGTCCCCATCACGAGAAGATGAAGCGGGTAATTCTGATGGCCCATCCATGAGACAATCTTGGTACGGAGATATGGTATTTGGGGTTGTCAGTGTAAGCCGGAGTGACGTGATTCGCCCACAGCAGAAGAGACTTCGGTCTTAGCTGGACCAAGAGAACAATTTACGGTAGTATTCTAGGAATTTCCCCAGATACGGATAGATTGGAGAGATAAGCAGATGCGGTTAGTTATTGCAGAAAAGAGTATGGCAAGATGTATCGAAGATCTTGTTTAGTCCAAGGCAGGCTCTATCCAAAAAGAAACAAGATATTCCAGAAGGTAAGAAGATGGGAACAAGATCTGGATAGGGAGCATGAGAGGACGAAGGGTGGCCAGAATATAAGATAGACACCAGGTCTAGACATCTCCAAGACCGTCATGTCCAGCCCAACGGCAGCGAGCAGCTGTCACATGCATGCATTGTTGCTGGAAATACAGTTGGCAGACTAGAACCTTGGCCCGAAGGTTCAGCCATGCTGCAGGTAGGTAGGTGAATAAAATGGTCCATTGGCTTTGAAGTCCGAGCCATTGATCTCGAAATGACCATTGCGGACAAAGGAAGAGTGATAGACAGGTGGATAAGAAGAGAGTCTGTTGATGGCCGGTGGAGAAGGAGAACAGATTACTCTGTAGCTCGGCCACTGACGATCTCCACCGAACAAACTCCTTCAACCGTCATCACCACTTCCCTACCAAAAGCACACGCGGCTTGCGCAACACGACATATTTGTCTACGGTACTTTTATTCAGTCCGTGACACATTTTACTCCCCCAACTGCGTCAACGATCTTCGATCTCGAACTCAATCTGACCCTGTACCACCCGCGAATTGCTTCTGATATCGGGCGCAACGGCCGCATCCCACCACCACCACCACCATCCTCACAGCATCTCACCATCTCAAACACAACCAATCTCAGATTCTCAACCCCCCGGGAAAGATGTCCGAACCAGGCCCCTCGTCAATCCCCACAAGCGCCGATCCCCGAAGCCACCGCCCAACAAAGCGCCGCGCCCTAACCCCCCAAACCGAGCACGCCGCCCAAGTATCCAACCTCTTCAAAGACCCCTCCAAAGAAGTTAAACTGCCCAACGCCTCAACACACAAAACAGCGTCTTCGCTCCCCGCGCCGCCTGAAATCGTCGCGAACGTCCAGGGTTCTTCGGCTGGCGCGGGGTCGGGCGAGTTCCACGTTTACAAGGCGAGTCGGCGGCGCGAGTATGAGCGGCTAAAGCTTATGCAGGATGAGGTTGATCGTGAGCGGGAGGGAGATGAGTGGCAGAAGAAGCAGGAGGAGGTGAAAAGGAAGGATGAGGAGAAGACGGAGAAGAATCGGAAGAGGAGGGAGAAGAGGAACAAGGCGAAGAAGGGAAAGAAGGGGGGTGGGATGGATGTTGGTGAAGATAAAGGGACGTCTACTACTGCCGCCGGTTCTGGTGGAGGGCAAGGTGATCAAGCGGAGGTTGCTGTTGAGACGCCTGGGTTAATTATTCATGATGATTGAGATGGCGGAGTAGGAAATGTATAATATGAAGATACCCATTGTATTTTAGTCTAGGATGTTCATACAGATCAAGTTTCGTGGCATTATGTACGCGTTTTTATTCTCGTCCTTCACACTTATTCCTCCCCACCGCCGGGGGCACCACCCTGCTGGGCGGTCTTACCACTGCAGATGTCGTCAACACGAAGCAGTAAGCATGCAGACTGTTAATAGTTAGCTTGAGTTACTAGATAATAGATTGAAAGTGCTCACCTCGACAGCCGTCTTGATGCTCTGAAGCTTGACGGCTTCCGGCTCCCAGACGCCATACTCCTTCATGTCAACCAAAGCACCAGTGTCGCCGTCCAGACCCCATGTGGTCTGGCCATCAACGTGCTTAGCCCTCATACGGGTAAGGACCCTGATGGGGCTGGCACCGGCGTTCTGTGCGAGTGTTCGGGGAATAACCTCCATGGCATCGGCAACAGCCTTGTACGGCCATTGTTGGACACCTTCAATAGACTTGGCCAGTTGGCCGAGCTTAACGGAAACAGCCATCTCAATAGCACCACCGCCAGGGCATAGACGGGGGTGGAAGATGACGTTACGGGCGACGGACATGGCATCCTGGAGGTTACGCTCGATCTCGTTGATGATGTCCTTCGAGGGACCGCGGAGGAGGATTGTGCAAGCCTTGGGGTTCTGGCACTTTCGGAGGAAGGTGAAATATTCGTCACCGATCTTTTCGATCTCGAAGAGACCGCACTCGGTTCCGACGTCGGATTCCTGGATGTCGTCGACACGGTTGATGATCGTGGCACCCGTGGCTCTGGCGATACGGTTGTTGTCCGTCTTTCTCACTCGGCGGAGCGCTGTGACATTGGCCTTCATCAAGAAGTGTTGTGCGAGATCTGTTTCATTAGATTTGAATCTGTTGATCAAAGCAAGTTACTCACCTGAAACACCCTTCTCGGTGATGACAATGTCGGGCTTGAGAGCCAAGATAGCGTCGCACATGTGCTTGACCTGCTCCTCCTCAATTTGCAGGATACGGTTCCAGTCATCTTCCTTCGAAATCTCAATGTTTGTCTGAGATTCACCCTTCTTGTACTCCAGCGGGCAATCCAAGAGGATAATTCTAGGGTTCTCGATCCTTCGGCGCATTTTGGGGTGGGTAATATCCTTGTTGACCATCACACCGTCGATAACCTCGCTGTCCTCAATCTGACCACCCGGAATCTTCTCGATACGAGCGTACCGCTTGATGTCGACCTCTCTCTTTCCACCGCCGGCATCGAAGGAGACAGTGCGGACGGCCCGCAGGGCCAAATCGCACATCAGATCCGACCACCGAGAAACGAACTTTGTCCCAATAGATGACTTGATGAGGGTGTACATAGCCTTGTCGTCGTCGATGTCGACTGGAAGCGAGACCTCCTCGACGATGGCGAGAGCGTCCGCGAGAGCACGCTTGAAGGCGGAGATGATAACGACGGGGTGGATGTTACGTTCGAGCTGGGGGAGGGCCTGGGCAAGCATTTCACCGGCTAAAGAGTCAGCATCCGAATTGCAGATGGGCCAAATGAGAAATACCAAGAATGATAACGGTGGTTGTTCCATCACCGACTTCCTCGTCCTGTGTACGGCTGAGCTCGATCATGCTCTTAGCGGCGGGGTGCGAGACTTCGATTTCTCGGAGAATGGCGTGTCCATCGTTGGTAAGAACAATTCCACCCATAGGGTCCAAAAGCATCTTCAACATGGCCTTGGGTCCCAGACATGACCGAATAATGTCCGCAACTCTGAAGGAATGTTAGACGGAAGCGGGGGAGAGACGGAAAGTTCACGTACGTCTTCGCAGCGGTAATATTCGACAACTGAGCTTTGCGACCGACCTGTCTCTCACCAGAGTTGGTGTCTGGGGAATGTCAGCTCGCTGTCGGATAGGGGTGTCATTTTGACATATAACGTACTCATCACCACCACCGGAGCCTGCATTTTGGCGGTGTTTCTGAAGGTGTAACGGGTAAACGAAAAAAAGCGCGACAAGTATCCCCAGCGACAGACGGATGATACCCAGTTTAAAAAAAAGAGAACGTCAAACAGCCGCGTTCTGGGGGAGGAGATCTGGAGAAGTTGTGCCCGCCTTGACCTCAAATTTCCAATGCTCGAAGTGGGATTGCGGACTGGAAGCTCACCGCCGCTATCCTCCTTTGGGATTAGTGCCAGCTCCCCTGTTTGTTGATGCCTGAGGAACTAGCGACTTCCTGAGTAACTTACCTACTATATTCTAAATTTGCCTTTGATCAGACACTCTATTTGATGATTATGACCATCATTGTATAAGATACAACATATGAGAGAGTACACCTCCACACAATTCAATAACTAATCTGTTCGCGCCCTCATAGACTGCTTGAACTTGAGTATAGAAAATGAATAACTTCATTGTCACACCTGCTCTGTGACTAAGGTGGCTCACATACTACCGCAGATAGGGGCAAGATTCATTAGATATCTGTCGCGAGTTTGGCACGGTTAGCCGCCACAACAATATCGTAAAGCGTCATCACCCCAGCCGCAGGGAGTACGTCGCCTGTTTTGCGTGCTGCAATGGCACTTCTGACAATGTCTGGACAGCCCTGTTGTTGTATGGCCCACCTGGCCCCGTCCAATTTAGAAGAAAATTCGCCTGTGACAATGAATCGCCAGCCTCTACAAGCGTTGAGAACGCTGTTGGCCGAGTTTGCTTCGTTTGCTTGGTGCCAATCGAGCGAATTCGCAATTGCTTCCAAAATCCAGCGTCGAGGGATAGCGCCGAAAACGTCGGTTGTATCAGGACCGTGCAGGGTACGGCCAAATTTACGTCCCATAGCAATATCGAGTAAGAACCAGTGGCTTGACTCGTTAGCGGGATCAAGGCTGATATGATCAGGCTGGTGAAGTCCTGTGTTCAAATTAAGCTCGAAACGAGGGTGACGGTTGGCCGAATACACAGCGCTTTGAGTATAGACCACAAACTCGAGTTTTGTAGCCAGGCAAAGAAAGGCAGCCTGGTTCAAGTGGCGTATGACTGCCTGCTTCTCAACAGTGTCAAGCTGATCCTTCACTATAGCCTGTACGTCAAGGTCGCTGAGGCCAGGCTCGTAGGCGTCATAACTCGCAGAACCAAATAGATATACTCCGACAAGCTGGTCTTTCAGGTAAGCCGTGAGTCGCTTGAACAGTTCCTCAAGGTAAACTTCCACCTCTTCTGGCAGGTTATTGTCCATTGCTGTCTCTATTTTGGTTTATCGTCGTTGCCAGACCTGAAAGTGGTTGTGGACCCACAACACTTCAAGGTTGCCAGGCCTTTTGAAGATGGCAGGGCAGGGCAATGTGGAGGTGTAGCGGTAATATGATATGTAATATACTCCGGCTGGCGGGTGTGAAGTTGAGAGGGTTACATTTGTTAAAAGCTCGTACTGGAATCTAACCTCAAGATACATGTGCGGGGTGAGCTATCACTCCTTACTAACCAAACTTGGATTATAAAGGTTCACGGGCACCGGCCCAAACAGCATGGTTTATTAGATTAAACGAGATAAGTATTCAATACTAGATTCATCAGTAACTTCATAAGCACCATTGATGTTTTGAACATTAAAAATAATTCCAATACAGCCTCAATCAAGACTTCAACGTCCAAATCTTACCCAGACAAACAACCCAAATTATTTTTTGATAATGACGCTCTTAGCCCGCTGAATACCACTGCACACACGAGTCCGTGTCCTCGAAACAAGCGACGAAAACCATTTACTCCTCCGCTCAGATCCCTCTTCATCGTTCTGGTTTGTCTGGCCTCCATCCGCATAGTAAGGCCCCGAGGCCCTCCACGCCATGTACTCTCCAGGCGACGATGCCCTACGCACTCGACGTACAGGACTCGGGGAGAAGCTGAACCGGTCAGATTTGACGGTACCAGCTTGGGAGAAAGGGGTCTTCTTGTGGTTCCGGTCCTCAAGCTCATTGCCGAACAGCCGAGCGTGACGATTACTTCTGGCTCCATTCCCATGGCCAGCTCCAGCCCCAGCTCTCGCCCCAGTCAGTCCCCCAACATTAGCTTGAGACGCAGACTCATCATCCATATCCACATCAACCCGTCGATAATAAACAGGGACCAGCTCCTGCTTCATCGGATTCCAAATCAACTTCTCTGCATGCCGAATATCCTCCTCGGGGCGACTCCTGGGTCTTCTCCCTCTGTCTCTCCCTGCGCCTCTGCCTCTGCCTAAGCCCTGAGACTTTCCACCCTCCTCGCTGACACCTCTCAGCTTAGAAACAAGTTTTCTTCTCAATCCCAAGACCTCATCAACACCCGCAACATCCCTCTTTTGCCTTCTGCGCACCGAAAGGAACCGTCTGTGCTGCCGCTGTTCAAGTTGCTCAGCGCGTAAGCGCTGAATCCGCTCCGCTTGGATCTCGCGCATGTTTTCCTGCAGGTGGGAAGGGAGCGAGGAGAGTGCTGCTTCGTCGAGGGGTGAGACGATCTCTCTTTCGGAGGTTGGTGTTGTGGTGTTTTCGACTTCTTTGGCTGTTCTTGGCTTTGACCTTCGATATGACGGCGTTTGCAGTGGTGATGGTACTGGAGATAAGCGGTAAGTCGGGAATGGAGAAAGGTTTTGTGTTTCGATGTGCAGGTTTGGCTTTTTGGAGGTACAGCGTTGTGGGATGGGTGTTGGGCTGTTGGGAAGACGACTCGGGGCGGCGGACTGCATTGTGGTTTCTTGTTGTTTGGTGTACGAGTCGTTCTGAGGGCGTTATTCGAATTGGAGAGATATGAGTGAGTTTAATTGTCTGGTATGTAGCTTGTAGAGAGCGGTCCTTGGGGTAACGCAGGAGACGAAACATGAGAGGACATCGGGGGACCCTATTGTTATGAAGGACTGAGATTGTGGAAAATGAGTGAGCGCGAGGGCGGACTGTAGCTAATTACAATGTACAATCCATATTTACAGTAGATTGGTGGCGTCTCCATAGCGATCTGGGTGAATGAGAACATTAGACCTCGGCCTCGGAGTAGTAGTCAAGTGCCGGGTTGGGAAGGTGAATTCATTAGGAAAGGCCAGTGCTATGAATATGTGCAACATGAATGAAACTTGGGTATTATCTATTACACAAGAGTAGGTGCCTGAGCAGTAAGACGAGGGGGAAATATACACTTGTTCCAATATTAAAAATGCTTCATCAATGTCCATGACTAAGTTCAAAACTCCCGGCTCTCACCAATATCGCAAATGTCGAAAACTCCAGTCTCGGGGTATTCGTGCTTTTTCAAAGCTTCCTTCAATTTCCTAGCAGGCTCGAGGACGTTTTCTTCAGTCAAAACCCAGGTACCCCAATGCATCCCAAGGGCCTTCTTGCACTGGGTATCACGGAAGATCTCAACGGCGTCGTGCGGGTCTGCGTGCATAGGACTCATGAACCAACGTGGTTGGTACGCGCCGATGGGGATCAATCCGAGATCGAAAGGGCCTCGGAATTCGCCTACTTGCTTGAAAGCAGGGCATGAAGGGTAGTCGTGTCCAGGACCATGGTCGTCAACATCGTCCGGAAGCGTTGGCACTGATCGATAGCCAGTGTCCCTACGAAGCGCTCCGATTAGTTGTTACACCGAGAACATGGATATAGTTAGGTTACTTACCCGGCGAAATATACCTTGCGACCCCCGGACTCAACGTACCACGAGGCCCAGAGAGTCTTACAACGGTCGAATGGCGTTCTGGCACTGAGATGCTGGCAAGGCAAGCAGCCAATTCGAGCAGTAATGTCCGCGGGTTTTGGGGTGTTATCGTCATTGGTCTTTTCTACCTGGGTAGTCGGCTGCGATGGCGAAAGCAGGACATCGCGCTCATCCCACCAGTCGAGCTCTGTCGCATTCGGAATCCCGGTCTTGTCAAACCATTCCTTGTTACCTAATGGGACGAAGAAATGAACGTTCGGGTGACGTTTCTGGATGTCTTGGACAGTCGGAAGAGACAAGTGGTCATAATGATTGTGGGAGATGACGACCGCATCTATGATGGGGATATCCTTGATCGCGCAAGGCGGCGGCGTATACCGCTTCGGCCCCAACCACGAGAAGGGAGAGCATCGATCCTCGAAAACCGGATCGAACAGCACTCGGAGACCGCTAGGAAATTCAACATAGTAGCAAGCGTGCCCTAACCATGTTGCGCGTAGCGTAGGGGTTTCTCGACTAGGTAGGAACTCTGGTTTCTGGACGGGAACGGTAGGAGGAGTAGTATCGGGGCGATTGGCTTTCCCGGATAGCATGCGCCTTGTAGCGGGTTAGATCTGATGTTTCTTGCAAAATACTAATGCAGCTGGGTATACTTACCATGCAAATTGTGTCTGCTTGTCGAAAGGTGAGGTGAACGAACTGGAGTCGATGTTGTTAGTAACAAGCGCAGCGTCGAGCCATCCGCAGGCGACCTACTCCCAAGGATTGTCAAAACCATTCTTCACATGATGGGCTTTCTTGCTGGCATCTTCCGGAGCCTGAGAAGCGGGAGAAGCAGAAAGAGTCAGCGCGTAGAGGATTGCTGCAGTAGATGAGCCCATGTTCATGTCTGCAGCAGTGAACTGCCGAGAAGGTGGTGCTCGTTTGAAATGAGAGCGAAAGCGGAACCAATGTCGCGCAAAGGGTGACATGCCGGGCAGTGCCAGGATAAGCTTGTAGTTATATAGTCAGCAGAGGGGTAAGGAGGTACTGTAGACTTTTTCTTTGATCAAGTCAGGCATCCGCGGTGTTGCGCCTCACAATCCATGGCCGCTTCTGGCTGAGACGAGCCACCGTTATTGCCGATAAACCCGAGCTGCAATCCCTCCGAATGCGTCTGACATCCAAATAGCGCATGCTGCGCCGGCGATTTCATTCCGTCCGCCGGGCAATCGTGGCTCCGTTTAATATCTTGCAGATTAATATAGTCTATATTCTTCATATCAGCTGAAGATGTGCCAGCTGTGGCTGTTGTAGGCTCATGTTAAATCCAGGCAGCCTTTCTATGTAGAAGATCGGCACGTGTTAGCGCCGTGACCGGACCGAAACCGGCTAGTCCAACTTGGGTTTCTCCAGCTCCGCGGCGACAGGATCCAAGCTCAAGAGGTCATTGACTGATGGTTCAGTGTCGATAATTGGCATGGACCAGACTGGACCTTCTCCTCAAACACTTCCCCCGGCTGGGGCTTCAATTTCCCAGCAACGAAATGAAGCCATCCAGGCCGCAGCGCAATCGGCCGAAGACGGAGGACTGCTGGCGCAACTCACGGGCAACCCTTTCTTCACCGCGGTAATCACTTGGATCCTTATTCTCTACGCAAAAACATCCTCAGACCATCATCTAATCAGTCTTATTCAATCTAGGGATTCGGTCTTGCGGGTCTCGGAGTCGGTGTGAGAGTTGCGCAACGCGGCCTTCGACGCGGTGCGGATTTGCTTCGAAGACGGATGCTTGTCGAGGTCGAAATTACGCACAAGGACGATTCATACCCGTGGTTTTTGAATTGGATGAAAACACACCAGCAACTGCAGTTAAACGAGAAACTCAATGCCAGCAGAACTGGCTTTGTGGACTCGCTGCTGAGGAAACTTACACCAGGCATCCGCCATCATTCGATAGAGACGACGACCCTAAAACATGCAAATGGAGCCATCAATACTGCTTTTACATTGGTCCCTGGACCCGGCCAACACGTGGTTAGATATAAGAACGCATTCATCTTTGTCAACCGAGTGCGCGAATCCAAATCGCTAGATCGCGAAACAAACAAACCATGGGAGACGATCACTTTAACCACACTCTACTCGCAACGTCATGTATTCGAACATATCTTCACCGAAGCCCATGCGTACGCCCTGCGAGAAATCGAAGGAAAGACCACGATTTGGCGTCCGGATGTCGCAGCGTGGGCAAAATTGGGAGAACCACGGCGGAAACGCGGTCTAAACTCGGTGATTTTGGACAAGGGCGTGAAGGAGCGGATAGTTGAGGACGTCAAAGACTTTCTGGCCAGTGACTCTTGGTATTACGACCGCGGGATCCCCTATCGTCGGGGTTACCTTTTATATGGCCCACCTGGAACTGGTAAAAGCTCCTTTATCCAGGCTCTTGCAGGAGCGTTGGATTATGACATTGCCATATTGAACCTGAGTGAGCGAGGTATGACCGATGATAGACTGAATCGGCTCTTGACTGTCGTACCGAAGCGGACGCTTGTCCTCCTCGAGGATGTTGACGCAGCCTTCTCGAACCGCCGCCAAACAGATGATGACGGCTATCGGGGTGCCAATGTGACCTTCTCCGGCTTGCTGAATGCTTTGGATGGTGTCGCGAGCGCTGAAGAACGAATCATCTTTCTCACAACAAACCATGTGGAGCGTCTTGATGAGGCTTTGGTGCGTCCGGGACGGGTGGACATGACAGTACGCATAGGCGAATTGACCCGCCACCAAGTCATCTCCCTCTGGGAGCGATTTTACGGGGAACTGGACACGACAGGATCTTATCAACAAGCCTTCCTCGCCCGGCTTGAGGAGCTAGGTGTTATTGAAGGCGAGAACGGCGAGAATGCCGACAAAGTGCGAAGCACAAGTGCTGCAGCGCTACAAGGCTTGTTTTTGTATAACAAGGAGAACCCAGAGGGGGCGATTGCGATGGCTGAAGGGCTCACCTACCGACTGCACGAATAGTGGAGGAACATTGTATATTATGTGACACGATAGACTTGAATAGACTGTACAGTAGGAAAGTTGGGACATGGCTGCATGCACACTGCTGCAAGCCCGTTAAGGCCGCTGCAAACCCGGAAGCGGCAGGCGCCCTGCAGAACCTGAAGACTCCAACTCGCTGGAACAATCCCTTTGCAACCTCCACTATACGAACAACTTTCGCTATACGAACCTTTTCTGTTTATAATTCTGCCCATCATCGAATAACAGCAGCTTCCTGTCCCCACACTCTGTCATTGGCAGAGCCAAGGCGACTGCAGAATGCACAGTGCGAGACTTGCCCAATCCGAACCCCCATCCACTCTACATAACACGCTGCCATATGGCTTGCGCTCTATTGTTTCATGGTTGGTGATCCTTCAGTCCATCAGCGCTTGGAGCCCAGCAAATCAGCAAGTGCAGTTTACCGTCCTGTAAGCGCCGCAGCTGCAGACAAGCCCGCCAGTGTGATTAGCACCGACAGCTCCCCAACCGACCATCGAGATGTCGCCGTTAAGCGCCCGCGTGGACTCTCAGGACAGCGCGCTGACCAAATGCTCGTTCTTCACACCTGCACGAGCCTCTCACCGTCCAGACCCTGATTCTCCACCACCACACCCTTTGTGACTATTCAGGAGCCAAGCCCTTACTGACGCTGGCCTTCGCCTTCCTCGGCCGGGGTCGGGCCTCCTGCGGCGCCATGGTGGTTGGTGACTCGGTATATAGCGATGCTAGTACTCTCCACTTCCCCAGTGGCCTGAAGATTCTGTGTTTTGCTCCGTCACCTCTGCCTCATTGATTGAGTCTCTATTGGGTGTTTTGGTTTGTGTCTATGTGCCGACGCGACTGCTGTGCATTTCTTCGGCTGCCAATTCTCAATTGACATCTCCGTGTCGGTGCAGCGAGCAGGTCTTGTTGTCTTCGTTCTCAGCAAGACTGAGATACAATATGACCAGCTCTTCTCAGTTTCAACTCTTCCCGCCCCCTGCTCCCCAGGGAACACCGAAGAATCCCTTCCGGAAAGGGCCCAGAAGACCTTCAATTGACACCCAGTCAACAGGCGCAACGGAAGATCTCAGGAGCAAGGCCACCGAGGCCAAGGCAGTTGTCTTCCAAGTCATGGAGCCATCCAGCATCAAGCCTCCACCGCAAGCACATGTCCCGCCTCTCCCGCCGCGCTCTTCTACACCCGAGCTACGACAAGCGCCGTCAGAGGAGTCGCTATACAGCTCCAGTCCACAGGTCGAGAGGAGGCCGGCAATGACGAATGAGGTCATTCCGTCGTCGAGCACAGGCAATGCAGATGGACAAGCTGGACTGAGGCCTGCAACTCCTCCAAACCCTTCCGCCTCGCCTGTTGTCCCGATTAAGTCGATCTTCCCTCAGTTCAACCCCAACGCAGCCCCAACTCAACATCAGTACCATGCTAGGGTAAACAGTTTTTCAAGACCGCGCCGCAGGCCTGAGGGACTTAGACTTGACATCACTCCGGCACCAGAGATCGATCGCGCGCTCGGACCACGAACGGTGCCTGCTGATGTCCATGATTTCGGCATGCTCTCGCCTGCTGAGATCCAGTACTCATCTTCCGAACAGCTTAGGGCTCTATGGGACGCTGCAAATGGACAAAGAGCCGATCACCTTACCCAAGCCTTCAGTATTCGAATGGAGCGGCAAGTTTCACTGCCCTTGTTATCCTGTCTGCGTAACTAACTGATATACCAGCCTCGATCCCGCAACTTTCATCTTCGGCGACCCCAATTCACCCTTCTACACTATGCAAACATACTCTACAAACGAAGTCTCGCTCATACGGGGAAACCCTTCTGTTCCTAACAGCAACATCCCCATCATGATGCTTCAGCTCGAAGACCGCCGTCGCCGCGAGCCACCAAACGACGGCCTAGTCTCGCACCTCTTCTCTCGGCTCGCTGCCATGCTCGCAATTGACCAAGCAGCTGAACTAGCGAGGCAGCACCAACTGTCTCCTCCTGATGCCATGGAAGTCGAAACCAATGCCTTAAAGCGTGCAGCGGCAATGGAATCCTACAAGCTTTCTTGGAACGTGACGAAACAAGTTTATGAGCTTCGCCATCCATCACTGAGCAAACAGTCTCAGAAGCAGATTTCAACTCAACAACCAACACCGGCCCTAGTCGGCGCAGAAGGAATCCCTCTATCGCCTCTCCAGCCTCAACACCAGACCAGCGGCGCCCTCCACATCAGCGTATCGAAACCGACAACCCAGGGCAACCAGACGGGAAACACAATCACGAAACCTCAAGCGCCCACAATCGTTGTAACAGCTCCTAAACCAAATAACTCAGGCGATGCCGCAGCAGCCGCCGCATTCGCTTCACCACGCACATCCACCCTCCCTCTCTCGGGCACAGACCCAGATTCAGACGCAACACTTGCCTCGCTCGACCTGCGCACAATGACGCTCTCTATCTCCGCATCCGCAATCAATGGCACTATCCCCTCACTATACGCAATCGACTCGGTCGTGGCCGCGATCCTGGCCGTCGCAGTCTCAGACCTCTCCACGAACCCAGTCCTCGCAGACATGATCATTTACGATCCGCTGAAAACACAAGCCCAAGTGCAGCAGGTCCTGACGCAACCGCAACAAGCCCATCTAAACACGAATACAGCAAGGCCAAAAATCTACGCAACCCTCGCAGAGCGCGAAAGCGCCATCCACGACGATGACAGCGAAATCCAACCCGACCCACCAACATTTACCCTTCCCTCCCAAACAACCCAGCAACCTACCGTCCTGAAGACACGCAAATGGCCCTCCTTCCTAACCCTCGACCCCCTCCGCTCAAGAATCAGCTACGCAATCCACAAATCCCGTAGACAACGAGCCCAGGGGAAATCGAGCCCAAATTCAAACTTCACGTCGCCTGCTACGCCGGGCGTCGAGGAGATTGATCTTGAGAAGTACGGGATCAGAACCGGCGCACAGCAAACTGCGCAGAAGCAAAAAACGAAAGAGGATATGCCTGGCATTGCGCGCGGGATCGTGAAACTTATCACTTGGGCTTTCAAATTGGCGTTTTGGGCTCTGGGGGTCGCATTCAAGCTTTTGGGATGGGTTATTGCGGTGTTGTTTCGGTGTGTTACGGAGAAGAAGTTGGAGTAAATGATGAGACTCGATTGTTGTTGGGGTCGAGTCCTTCTCTCTTTTGCGTTTTTGGACTTGTGATACCTTTTATGCTTGTTTGATCTTTGATATGCTGTACTGCACTTTTACTCTCTCTCTTTGCGTTTTGTCCGACTGCATTATATATGTGCATGTATTTAGTTTGGTGTTGAATATATATGGGCAAGATAGGCAGGGCCGGGACGATACACGGATTAATGGTATTATGCTAGATATGATAAATATGAATGAAATGTCCTTCTATGGTTTAGTACATATAAAGGTCTGAGATTCGATGTCCTGTGCGCTGGTTTAGGTTTCATCTATGTAACTATAGGCATTCCCGTGCCTTGGCAAGATTGTATATAAGTAGGTAGGTGGTTCCCCCCCTTCGCGAGTCCAATAAACCATTTCAAGGAAATACAATCTATCATTGAGATAGAAGCCCTTGATGAAAGTTTTCCATTCAGAAATCCTACGAAGAGATTAACTGATATTGCTCGAGTAGCTGGAACTACAGACGAGAGACTGTTCTAGCCAATGTACCAAAGCGAGGGTTTCCGAGACGGAGAATACCGTACCTTACCTTATCAGTTCAGGAGTTGTTGACAGGGGAACGCGAAAGGGCTTCAGGCAGGCCTTGATTGGAACGCGGCGCGGGTGATTTTTCCGGTAGGAGATATATGTACCAAGGAAGGAGGCAAGGGGGGACTATATAGTGGAGAAGATAAGAAGGGATGCGGAAAGGGATGCCGAAGTAAATGGAACTTGGATAAGCCTTGGTTGTGGTATGCTGGACTGCGCTATGCTATACTATGCTATTATTTCGCGCGAGAAGATAAAAATACATTTTTTCGAACCCCAGGTTGAAATTGCAAGTCGTACATAGGAAGGAAAAGGTCATGATCATGATTAGAAGTAGTAGAAGAATGTACTCAGACAGATAAGGATCATGACTCGTTCGTTCACATATTGACGAAGAATAGATACCGCAGACGGATCTGAGCAACGTCGTATACGATGTACTCGTTGTACTGCAGGTATCCTCCTCCAGCGCGGACATCATGAGTCGTTGTTCCATGCGACATATCAGGGACCTGGATGCCTTGCAGATCCGGATGGATACAAGCGGCATCCTTCCAGCCAGCGGGGATAGTCCCTCCCTTTCCGAGCGTGGAAATCTTGCCTACCTTCTTTGCGTTCTCTCCGGCGTTGTAGTCGGAGCCGTAGAGCTCGTAGATGGGATCACCCAATTCGACATCACCGAGGAGGAGCAGACCTTTGCGACCACTGTTGTAGCTGCAGCAGTAGTTGGCGGATTTGCTGGACATGTCGGCGAAGTAGACACCCTTTCCAAACATGTATCCGGAGACAGGAGCTTCGGGGGGTGCGATGCGGAGACCTTGGCTGAGGATACCACCGTAATTGGTACTGCGAGAGCCGTGCCAGAGTAAGCGGCGACAGCTATTCTGCATGCTAGAATATGACGATGAATTGAACCGGTCATGCTCGCCTTGTCTTTCGATTCGGAAGATGTCGATAACCTGGGCGAGTCAGTCGGTGTAAGGACGTGATAGACTAGAAAACTGACCTTGTAGTTCACACCGTGCGTCTGTCCACGGGATTGCTTGAGGTAGTTCTCAAGCTCAGAGAATTCGGTAGAAGTATGGTCCACTGCTCAAATTAGCTAGATGCGCTGTATCATGCAATTTTCGATACTCACATGGTGTCATTTCCTGCATCCCGAGACCTGCATACTGGCTGTCAATAGGGTTAACATCCTCGATCTTGGTTGCATCTTTCAGAATACTGTTGGTGATCTCCATATCGGTCAGAGCTTCCAGCAGCTCAATTTCCCTCTTAATGATTTGCTGATTATCCAGGACAGGTGGTCGATTGCGGCCGAAGATGTGAGGAATTGTGGTAAAGTAGCGGTTGCTTAACGCTTCCATTGCGGGGCGCTGTTGCATCGAATACTTCGATGTTGCTAAGCTTGGTGTGGCCAAGAGCTCGGTCAATTCCTTCAGGGTCTCGAAGCCCGTTGTTAGGGTCCTCTTGCTCAACTTTCCGAGCGGCAATTTCTTTGCATCGTAAGACATATTGGCCATTGTCTCGAGGAAGTAATTCTGGTTGAAAATGAAGCTGATCAGGTTCTGAATTTGACCGGGCAATTTACTTTCAGGCACGTTGGACGGGCCTTTGATAATCTTCGTGTCAACATCCTCGCCTTCGCCGTCGCTCTCCTCGTAATTGCGCTCAATGAACGTATACTTGTTGTTCTTGGGTGTGTTGAGTCGGTCTTTCCATGCAAGACCAGATTTGTCCTTGAACTTTTTTTCAAAGCATGCTTTGGCATTGTCGAGGGTGCCATTGCCAAGATGCGCTGATTGCCCATTTTCACCGACTCTGCCCCAGCGAGACCAGGTCTGATACTTGGAACCGTCTTTGGAAACCAGTAATTGGAGGCAATAGAATTTGTTGTTGTTCGCGGCTGCCACAGTCTGGTTCAGCGTAGCATCCCAGATCAGACCGGAGTCGTCGATGTAGACCGAAGGAGCTTCTCATATCAGCCATGATTTAAAGGAAGCAAATATGGTGAATTACCTTGCCATCCGGCTCCGTTCGAGTAGTAAGATTCATCCACCGTCACCTTGATCTTGGCCGCCTTGTCCGCGGTAATCGTTTGCGCATCTTCGACAACTTCTTGCTTGGGCTTCTTGTTTGCATCATCTCCATCAGCCTCATCGACAGCTTTGGCTCCCCGCTTCTTCTCCGTCTTCTCTGTTTTGACGGGAGCACTATCCGACTGGCTGCCTTTCTGGGACCTCAACTGATATGTTTTCTCCGCGATTGGCTTCTTTGCCTTGTCTGACGCAAGCAGCCAATCAAGTGATACCACTTCACAGCTCTTCAAGCCACAAGCTTGTTGGTCTGAGAAGCTAGTGAGTAGAGGCATATGACGTAGATGCAAGACTACTCACATTTGGTGCTGTTCTTCTCGACCTCTTTTTGAGTGGCGATGAGATGTGTACAGTCTGAAGTGACGGAGGAAACAAAGGTAGCACCATGAGTTTCTACAATTGATTTCAAGTCGGCTATAGAATGAAACCGACCGTGTGTCAGCGTGGGGACATATGTGTACGGAGAAGGACTCCGAAGCCACAAGGTGGGGATCGACCTTGTTTGTAGCCTGGAAATGTGCCGCTCACGGCAATGACGAGCTTCTTGAATGATCTCGGAGGCATGATGATGATACAGCCGATGCAATTGAGGTGTCAATGGATAGAAGAAAGGGAAACGGTGGTTCAGGAGAAAGGCGAAACCAATACGAGAACCGCTAAGAGAGAGGCTGAGAGCGCTAAGATGACTGACTCGCTGACGCCCCAAACCGAAATAGGCGAGAAAACAACAAAGGCTGGCTTTGAGAAAAGGAAGACGTTAAGATTGATCACAATGAGGAAAGCTATAACAGAGCTTGGGAAGTGAAGCTTTAAAGGTGACAGAAGTACAGTCCTGCTGGTGGCATTGAACTATGAATCGTCGCCTGATCGGCCATGGTCCTCCAGGCTCCCGCGCGCCTGCCTCTTTCTGCCTCTTTCTGCCTGCTCTGCCTGCCAGGCATACTCAGGCTGCAGTACCATTCTTCAAGCCAGAGTTTCAGTCTCTGCAAGCTTGCAAAGTCAACTGAGTTCTTCAGCCAAGTCTCGACTCTCGACCTACTTTTTCTCTGAGCCGCACCCCACTTTCGTCTCGCTCGAAGCTTCTGTTGTGTGAACGACAAATAATCCGGCCGCGGTCGAAGGCCATTCAAATCGAGAGGTACTTCTGCTACTCTACTGTACGTCAATAAAGCTACATGCTACTTGCATCTGATTGAATCTCGCGTCACGTCGAGTTGATAGTCATCAATCAATCTCGGACTGGACCGGTCGCGCCTCGGATATTGGCCCGTCTTCTAGAAGTTCTAGTGAGCAATCGCAATCAAACGGTCCCTGAATCTGACCCCGATGACCTCAACGGTGGGCCACTCTAGGAACAGGCTGAAACTGTCCACTCGGAGCGAACCGTTTGAAAAAGGATTCGTTTAGTCTTACGCTTAGGATCTGGGAACTGGAGGAAAATACCAGGTCCAGATTCCAGCCAGACGGGACAGCCGGACAACCGGTTTAATTGACTGACATCATGCTTCGATCAACGGGAGCTGGGATTCCTGGAAAAAACTCGGAGATTAACCAGGTACCTCTTTGTTCTCTGTTGGTTTCCTTTGTTTGGTGTTTGCAGGAGTTGGGATTGTGAAAGGAACAGAGCTCAGGCCGTCGGCAGTTGGCGATTGTCGAACCACGGAGCTTCTCCGGAACAATGGAAGTATGGGAAGTATGAGCTGCAGCTGTTTCCCATCGACCGTTCAACCGTTCGACGACACAACACCAAGTTTCAGAATCAGGAAATGAACCTCTAGCGGAACGGCTCGGCCCCACGCCTGACCATGGAAAATGCAAACGGCCTCACCTGTTTGTCCACAGGTCTCTGCCGCAGAGCAACAAAAACAAAGTCAGAAGACACAAGTCGAGGGATCACCGAACGATGGCAGAGTGCATCATGCATAAGCGCCGAGTGGTTGCCTCTCTATGACCCATCACAGCGCCTGCAAGTCCAATCCTATCCGGTGATCAAGACCTGTGATAGCTGGCATAACCCGCAAGATCCGGCAAACCAGGGCGAGGGCAACGTAGGAGTACGACAGTAGGAGACTGATAATTGAGCCAAACAGACCCAATCGAAAGGGACAAGGCGATGTAATTGGGATCCCCGGGCGCGGTCGAGGGCCAACGAATGGATGGAGAAAGTCCGACGCAAGGACGAGTGCTGCAGGCCAGACGCTGTCAGACAAGAACAGGAAGTGTATGGAGTAGGAGACAATAATATGGACACTTGAATTGGGGGCATTATATTAGTTTGAAACATCCAGAGGGGTGGGATTCCAGATGGCACTAGGCCCAATTGTGAAGCTGTTGATTTTCGCATTTCCAACGTCTCCCCTTTTAGTATCCGCCCTCCCAGCTTAGACTCTTAGCTCTCCCTCTCTCTTCTGACCTTTCTCTCTTTCTTCCCTGGACGATGCTGTCTCGCGCACTGTGACCCTCTGGTAGGATCGTGACGTTGCCTGTTCATGGATTGAACTGAATTCATTTGCGCCGGTTTCCTACTCTCGTTCACTCTCCTTGCCCGGTAGCTTAAGCTGGTCCCAATTTTCTACGCTCGTTACAACACCGCGACTGCGATCTCCACCACAAAACATCCACAACCTCCTTGACAGCGAGTCTCGTCTCTCCCTTTGCTTTCCTATTGTCATATTTGCATATCTGAACTCAGCGATACCCATTCTGCATTTTCTTTTTTGTCCTCAAATGTTCAGCGCGCACTGTTATTCAACCGGTCGTGGCAATGGTCACGGGAAATGGAGCTCTTCGATACCCGCCTCAGGGTCCGATGGGCGGCCATGATCTCGCAGGTCGTCGCAGAATCCCTAATCCTCCTCGTCTTGATCCTCTGAGATCAAATCCTCCTTATCCTCGCCCTTCGACTGCAGACGGTCTCCGTCCCCCTCGTTCTTCTTCCCGCCCTCGCGCTCCTCAACCTCAACCTTACCCTCCGCAAGCTCCCCGTTCACCCAGAAAATACCCTGGATATCCCCTTCCTCCTCGAGTCGATTCAACCTCCCGCCCTGTCTCGCCTGCTCCTAGACCACGCCCTGACGATGGTTTTCACCGGCCGACATACCATAAACGACCGATTACTCCGCACGACAGGCGGCCTCCGCCAGATGCAGACTTTGACCGTTATCCCCGTCAGACACCACCCTCGAAACATTCAGACATCCCGCTTTCCATATCTACGGCACGACTAGAAAAGAAGCGCTCGAAACCTCGTCTCGCACAACCTCCTCCCACCTCTCACGGACTCGCCATTCCCCCGCGCAGCCCTTACAGCAGTCGACCACCCAACCCATACGGCGACGAAGTCCGTTCGAGTGTTAATTCTGCCAAAACTTCACGCTCCAGCATTGAACATGCCAGTGGAACTGAGCGGAGCAGTGTACTCACCAAGAGCAGCTCCATCACCGACTTGTCTCCTGATACTCCTGACGGGTACGACAAGGACGATGGGATGAGTGTTGAGGATGCCATCTCCATGTACTTGGACGGGTTTAGCGATGTGACAGAGGAACCAGGATCACCGGACTTGGTAGACGACGCCAAAGTGAAACCATTGAGCCCGCTTCCTCGTGCAGAGCTTGCCCTGGACGACCTACCCGAACCTTCATCCGAATTACATTCTATCGAACTACCTCCTCCACCTCGTATCTCACAACTTAGCACCCCTGAAGAGCCGTACTCGAACAAGCCATACTTTGACACTACACATACAGAGGAAAATCCGTTAGACCCCCCTAATGGACCTCTAGCCACACTTTTGGAGCAAACATCGCCAAACCCAGATCTGGACCCACAAGGCCAGAATGAATTGGAAAGACAGTTTTTGGGAGAGACAAACGCGAGTGAAGACTCGGTCGATGAACCTGCTGAGCCTACAGTTGAACCTCCAGTCGCTCAATCCCCTCCGCGCGAAAGCAAGGTTATGCTGCCCGGTATTGTACCGCCGCCATTGTCGACTCCGACCGAGACGAGAGATTGTTATGGGTTCCGAAAAGCAACTTCATATGTCACGATACAGCAGTACGAAGTCTGGAACGCGTCCTACTCCGGGTTTGCCGCAAACCGGAAAGCAAAATGGGCTGAATTGCTTCGCGAGAACGGGCTTCCCGCCAACAATCCAACCAAATTCCCACAGAAATCAGATAAAGTCAAGCGCTTTGTACGCAAAGGCATTCCGGCTGAATATCGGGGTGCAGCATGGTTCTGGTACGCTGGAGGCTATGAGCACCTCAACCGCAATCCCGGCCTGTATGATCAGCTCGTGCGACAAGCCATGCAATCCCCCGGGAACGACGACAAGGAACACATCGAGCGCGATTTGCATCGAACCTTCCCTGACAATATTCACTTCAAGCCGGAACAGACCGGTCATTTTGAAAGTGGCAGCGCGGGGCAATCAGTGGTGGTTGAAACTGAGATGATTCGGTCGCTGCGCAGGGTCCTGTATGCATTTGCTATTCACAATCCCCAAATTGGCTACACACAGTCACTCAATTTCATCACTGGGCTGTTTTTGCTTTTTCTACCCGAGGAGAAGGCTTTCTGGATGCTGCATATCGTCACGTCTGTTTTGCTTCCAAGCACCCACGAAATAAGTCTTGAGGGTGCCAATATAGACCTTTGGATTCTCATGGTTCTGTTGAAAGAGACCTCGCCCAACGTTTACAACAAGATCGCAGATCAGGGCACTAAGAAGAATGCGCCGCTCTCAGTCAATTCGCGACTTCCCGACATTACCCTCGGCTTGACGAACTGGCTCATGTCTATTTTCATTGGCACACTGCCCCTCGAAACGGCGTTGCGTGTCTGGGATGCATTCTTCTACGAAGGGTCTAAAACATTTTTCCGGATCTCCATGGCGGTTTTCAAAGCCTGTGAAAAGGATATAATGGCAGTATCCGACCCAATGGAAGTCTTCCAAGTGGTGCAGACAGTGCCAAAGAAACTGCTGGATGCCAACGCTCTGCTTGATGCAAGCTTTGTCCGGCGAAACCGCGTTGGGCAGGGTCGCATTGACGAATTAAGAGCAGCTCGACGGGCGGCCGTTCGCCAGGATCAGCTCCGGCGATCACAGGCCATGAATTTGGGCCAGCTACACGCAGCGACCGATCAGTGGCCCACGAGATCTCGGACTCCGATTCCGGGACTCGAGCGCACCTTTGCTGATTCGTGGCGGTCGGTGCGGCACCATGCATTCCATCGATGAATGTGATTGACCACTTTAACGACCTTTATTATCTAATTTATGCTGCAACTTGGGGGGGGGGGGGCGCAATTTTGAGGAATCTTGAAACACTGGAATAAGTACTGGGACATGATACGACTGTAGATATTATTCAGTGGGAGAAATCAGGCGTTTAACTTTTGCGCTATTGTACATAGACTCTTGAAGCAGAGCCAAGTTGACCCAATGAACACGAGTTTGTCGAACTTGGTAGGGCTGAGTGGAGTTGGTTTCCCTGGATCAAGCTCTCTCTGCGCATCACCATGACGACTGCTGCCTGTTGATCGAGATCCGTGAAAGAACCTTTGATTGAGTAGATCTGCCCCTGTTCATTAACCTCATCCCTTCCCCTCCCGCTGCCCCTTCCTAGGAACACAGTCCAGCAACCATGAGCGGACAGGCAGCCAGCTACTACAACCCCGAGCAGAGCTTCCAGCAGCCTGGCTATGCCAACGACAGCAATGGCTACAATGGGTACAACCAGAATCCGCCAAATCCTGGCTATAATGCCAATCAGCCGGGCTACAACCCAGGCTACCAGTACAACGGCAACAACCCACCTCCCGAGCCAAAGCCACCACAGGACCCCCCCACCTACAACGAGGCAGTTTATGGCTTCGACGACGCCTTCAAGGTCGATCGACCCAAGTACAACGATCTGTGGGCTGGCCTCTTGGTATCTCTTCCTCCCCGCTAGATCGAGATCGCGCACTAACCGCTCGACTAATCTAGTTGATCGCCGTCTTCCTCGGCTATGTCGCCGTCTCCGGCGTCGCCATCTATCGCTACTCGAAATACAAAGGCTTCAACGGTACCGGAATCTACGACTCGGATAATAGTTTCTCGCTCGACACCGACACCCTCGTGCTATTCATATTCGTCCTCTGCGTCGCCCTCGCGTTCTCCTGGGGCTACTTCCTAGCAGCGCGTCACTTTCCCAAATTCTTCATCTGGGCCACCGGCATCCTGAACATCGTCTTTGCTCTCGCGACAGGAATCTACTATATCGCGCGCAAACAATATGGCGGGGGTATTGTCTTCCTTATCTTCGGCGTATTCGCCATCATCTGCTTTATATCGTGGATACCGCGCATCCCATTCACGGCATTCATGCTCACGACGTCGATGGATGTCTCGCGGAAGTACGGGCACATGTTCATTGTTAGTGCGATCGGTGGCATAGTCTCCGTTGCCTTTGCGGCCTGGTTCTCGGTTACATTGGTTTCTATATACGTTGCATTTGAACCCGCCAGCACGAGCGATCCAACGAGTAACCCTTCCTGCCCCAACGGGTCAGACGGGTGCAGTCGCGCCCGCGTAATCGGGTTACTCGTCTACGTCACATTCGCAATGTACTGGTTCAGCGAGTGGATCAAGAATACCACACACACGACAATCGCAGGCGTGTACGGATCATGGTACTTCTTCGCGAACTCGTCGCGCGGGCTCCCCGCCCACGCAACGCGCAGCGCATTCAAGCGCGCAACAACCTACTCCTTCGGAAGTATATCCTTTGGCAGTCTCATCATCGCAATAATCAACTGCCTGCGACAGGCGTGCTCAATCGCACAGCGCCACGAAGCAGCAGAGGGTAACCTGTTAGGGAGCATCGCCTTCTGGGTCCTGGGCTGCTTCATCTCCCTCCTCGATTGGCTCGTGACATTCTTCAACCGCTACGCCTTCTGCCACATCGCGCTATACGGGAAACCCTACATCGCATCGGCAAAGGATACATGGACAATGATGAAAGACCGTGGCGTCGACGCCCTCGTAGCCGACTGCCTGATCGGGCCCGTGATAACAATGGGGTCCGTCTTCGTCTCGTATGTCTGCGCTTTACTCGCGTATCTCTATCTCCAATTCACGAACCCGGCTTATAATAGCGGCGGCGACTTCACGGCTGTTATTATGGCGTTTGCGTTTGTGATGGGGTTGCAGATTTGCCAGATTCTCATGACGCCTGTGAGTTCGGGCGTTGAGACGATTTTTGCGGCTATGGCGTGGGATCCGCAGGTTATGATTAATGAGCATCCGGAGCTGTGGGGGCGGTTGGTGCAGCTTTATCCGAGGGTGCAGACGGCTGTTCATGCTTGATTTGATATGAGAAGTCCTTGGATGAGTCCTTCTGGTAATGGAGTGGTGGTTGGGTCAAATTGATACTTATCAATAGTTTCATTGAACACTGTATGGTCTGCAGCAGTGTGGTTCAGATCCAAAGTAAAAATACAACTTGATTAATCATCAATAACATTCTTTGGCATAACAAACATAGTGAACCGGGAAATCGCAGCAAGTATCCTCCAGCCTAGATTACCTCCAGTGCCTATGTATGCAGTCATAACTTGATCCAATGTCTGTATATCTAGACCAAAACCCCCGCCCCAAGAACACCAAGCACACCAACAACCACAGCCCTTGACACATAAACGCTGTTCACCATCGCCCCGCCCTCAAAGACATCGGCAGCGTCAGTAGCACTTGGCTCCTCAGACCCAGGTTCTTCATGGTTGGTTCCATGCTCATTAGATGTGCCGTCCACGCCTGTGGGAACAGGCTCCGAGACAATAACGCTTGAGCTGGAGAGACGAACAGAGGAAGAGGACTTCGCGTAGCCGTCTTTCTCTGTGCTTGTTGGTGTGGGGAGAGCAGCAGTAGATGACAAGATCGCAACGGCGATTTCTGTGCCGTGCACGGGGTGGGGTTCGATTGATGTAGTTGTAGGCTCAGACTCAGACTCAGGGTCCTCTGTAGAATCAGAGGTAGGTGTAGGAGCAGAGGGGGAGTCGACGTCCGCATCGGCTGTCTTCTCGCTCTCGCAGGCGCATACTGTTTCCGTTACGGTGAGAGTAAATGTTTTTAGATCCGTGTCGATGTTTGTGATGCGATCTTCTTCGTCTCTATCTGTGTCTTTGGCTGCTGCGTCGTCTGACTCTTCAGATGAACTGGGGTCGTTTTCTGGGATGAGGAGGCGGGTTTCATTAGGGTCGATTGAGCGCTCTGTGATCTGCTTACGGCTGTCTCTGTCACTGTCACTGGTATTAGCTTTACCCAGCCGGACCATCGGTGTGCTTCCGCGGCGAGGTGAAGCGGGGACAGCGGTGTCGTCGCAGAGGTAGCGTGCTATGCCTTCTTTTGCTGTACAGATGGTTATGTTAGTTCTCATTGTATATTGGAAAGTCCGAAGAGCTGGGGAAACATACGGACACCATTCTCCGCACACAGATCCTCGACTTCAGGCTCGAGCTGGAGTCTAGCAGACGAAGCAATCGTTGAAGTTGGAGGCGAAGGAATAGGCAAGCCATTCTCGTCTCGAAGCGTCCTGGCCTGAGCTTGAGCTTCGCAGAAGCAGTCGAGTTTATAGCTGGAGGCGCAGGAAGGGAAAGATGTTGTTTTCATAACAGCGGACTGAGCAGCACAATCAGTTAGCTGCGGTCATGCTTCGGGGGATAAGAAGGAGTGGAAATAGCACGCACAACACATTTCAAGTATCCCAGCTGAGCTTCTGAGTCTGTCTTTTGAGCAGCGGATGGGGAGTGGCAGGTCGCGAGGGTGCCGAGGAGAGTGAGGGTTTTGAGGTGCGTTGTGAGATGCATGGCTGTGGTTGTTGATGTCTCTGGTGTTTTTGGCGTATAGTTGATGATTTAAGTCAATATTATCGAGTCAAAATAATCGAATAGAAGTATTGTGTAGGTGTTTGTCGGCTGGTGCTGGTGTATAACACCCGAATTTTCTCCAGGGACAGGAGCAGATTAATACCATGGCGATAATTGCACAAACGCCCCTGCATACCTGGGGCTGGTGATGTCTTATCATTCTGACATTCATTGGGAGAGTGAGTCCTCAAGCAATGGTTTGCTAGGATATCTGGGGATGTTTGTTTTGGTGAAATGTGAAGAATGGGAGTGGAATGCGGCAATGGACGTGTAAGGCTTGGGCCTCATCTTGGGTGAAGAAGTTGGTGAATCACTTCAATGAAGAATTTTCTTAGCCATTGAGAATTCTTGGCGACGTCTGAGCAGCGCGTCAATTTTGGTGTTGTAGTCGCTCGTTTCATGGAAGTGTATACTTAGGTTGGATTGTGCTAAGGCGAGCTCGCACAAGATACTACCAGTGGCAGTACCACCACGCCGGAAGGTACGATTCATGCAGCACAAGAATGCATAGCTTCCAAGGAACACCAAGCAGAGAGAATGCATTGCCACGTCCCGACTATGCGAAGTACTGTGATATGATTGATACCTATGATATCTGCCACTGCAGACATCTTTAGAAACATGACATGATAAAGCCCAGCAGCCTCGCACGACCAGTAATGCAACCGTAGATCCATGCCCATGACCGAAGCCAATGCAAGATAGCCTATTGCACCCCCGAAGCGTGACAAATGAGATGCGAGATAAAACGTCACCAAGGCAGACTTTCTCCTCTAGAAGAAATTGCGATAGTCTAGCGATGCAGCGACCAGCGTCTGCATCACTACTACCTACCACACGCCCCGCTGCTCTTGTCTCCTTAACATGATCTGATCGATCTCTCCCATCTATGAAGCAATAGCATACTTCCTCGTCCACTCCCTCGCAACCTCCTCATACCGCTTGCGATCATCACGATACTGCTCGGCGATCCGGCCCTCCACCGCATCATCAGGCATGGGCTCTTCAAGCAGCGATCTAGCAAACTGCAGTACAGCCGCTAGTCTCGATGACGGTTTCCATTCGTCGGCCTTGAGCATTCCCAGGCACATGCTTCCTTTGTCGTCGTTCGTTACGTTGGGATGGTAGATCTTCGTTACGAAGGACACGGTGGGTGGTTTGAAGGGGTATTCGGTGGGCAGGGTGAGTTTTAGTTCGAAGCGGCCTTTCTGTTATGAACGGAATGGTTAAATTTGGCCTTTGTAGTCTTATCTGTGTTTGATGTTGGAGGAGGGGAAAGCGTCGCGAGCGACTTGAGATTAGAGGGACGTACGTGGTAAGGAGACCCCTCGGGCCCATCCATGAAGACCTTCCATTCGTAGAGGTTCGACTCGTCTGCGAGTTGGATCGTGATTCCATCTGGGGGTGATTCTGTGAGCTCAGCGAGTTCCTGGTAACGGTGTTAGCTTGCTGGAGCTGGAGCTGGGGGAGGGGTAGAGCTGCGACTCAGGTTGAGGCACACCTTCGCTATCCGCTTCTGGCTACCCATCTTGTTGTCTTTGTGCTGTGTTGCTTGCGATCTGGTAAGAGAAACGAAAGTTGATTTATCTTATAAGAAGAAACAAAAGCCAGGCAGTGGTAGGTAGAGCAGCAGGCTGTAGCTTCGCGGCGGCGGGGCTTAGCGGGGCGAAATCGAGCTCGACGTCAGTTGCGGTCCAGAGTCCAGACCTGTCACTCTCCGAGTACTAGTTACTAACAGCTTCTGACTCAAAAGTAAAACTATTCTTGGTCTTCGTACCTGATTAACAATAAAAATCAATCTAACGCTAATTCTCTCTCTGCAACATAACCATCAATCCCATAGTTCCTATCAAAACGCTCTTCAGCCACGGATACTCGCTCAGCAGAATCGTCACATATCCAACCATCGGCATATACCCTCGAACACTTCCAACGATGTCCTCTCCGCGATGCAAGTGATCTTGACCGCGCGCGTACAGCTCCGTATCGTCCGCAAGGTTGTTGTCGCCCTTTGTGAGGAGCATGTTTGGGAGTGTAGGTGAGGACCTTAAAGCCAAAGTGTTAGCTCTAGTGCCACATAGATGTAGTGAATTGGGAAGCAGAAAAAGGAGCTGTGGCTCACTCAGAAATCTCTTTAACGACCTTCTCCTTCGCCCCCTCGACCTCCGGGAATGAGCGCACGACGCGGTGCACGATCGGGATGTCCTTGCCCTTAACATTGTACACAACGATCTCGCCGACTTCCGCGCGCGGGCTGCGATTCCAGAGGAAGAGTAGGTCGCCTCTTTGAAAGGCCGGTTCCATCGATCCTGAGAGGACTGTATTATCTTGTTAGCTTTGTAACGAACGAAGAGTGTTTGAGCTTCTGCCACGTACCGACGACGATCGGCGACGCGGACGCTGTCACTACGGCCAGGCCCTTCCAGAGCATGAACGCCGTCGAAAGAACAAGCGCAAAGTTGAGCACTTGGGCGATGGATTGTCGCGGATTCGACAGACTGGAGGATAGTGAGGATAGCATGGTTGCGGGTTGGTGAGTGGTAATGAGCTGCTATTGTTGCTGCTGCGAAGGGAGGAGTTTCCGGGTCGAGATTTGCGAAAATTGCGGCTTGAGTAATATTATTCTTCGGTCAAAGGATTAGAGAATGCTGAATATGAGGAATAAACTGAATAATTGTGGTTGATCTCGCGCAACGGCGAAAGAAGGAGTTGTTGTCGGGAGAGGTGGCCTTGCTTGAGGAAAAGTGTCCTCCGCCGACTGCAGCCCGCAGCTTCTCCGCTTGGTTGGCTGTATAGATCTGCTCTGTACTACAACCACCACTCAATAAATTCGAACTCGTCCCTCGCGGCAATGCCTTTATGAGATTACTAGTGGAGAAATCCACAAGCCATTATACAAGACTGAAACAACAATTCTCAAATCACCAACAAAGGAGATCTAGAGCTATATATGACAACTTCAAACATGGCACGCGGGTTGAACAACACCCCTGTCCTTCTGCACTTCATTGTCCTGTCCGCTCTCGTCAACCTCCCAATAGTTATGCTGCTTTCCCTTATTGAAGAGCAAGCCCGCAAGATCAAAGGGATCCACAAATGTGACAATCCATGGACGTGGATCCTTGAAACCAGGACCCTCAATTTCAGTCACTCCGTCCTTTGCGAGGTAGATCTTGTTCGATCGAGGCAAGAACCTCATGGGGTGCAAGATGTTGAGCATGGTGGTATTGAAATACATAATGGCGACCTCGAAGATCCAGAAGATCCACTCGTTTCTGAAGATAGGGTCGACATCGTCCGGATTGTCCCAAGTATGCTGCCCAGCTGCACTGAAGTACTCTGCAATGCGAAAGACTGTGCGGGTAATAATGAGAACACAACTACAGTATAGTACTATCAGGACAGTTTGAAGATTCTTGGTAAGCACCTTGGTACGGCAGCACCTAACGTGGAATGTGACGGCGAGCGAAATAAAGCCCGCCATCAGCGCAAGCTGCAGGATCAGGGCAGCCTTGAGAAGTCCCTCTCCAATATTTCTGCGGCTCTCTGTTGCCTCTGTATTCGCCAACAACGCTGCTCCGTTGGCCGTCAATACTTCGACGAAGAAGAGAAGGCCGACGAAGGTCGAAAACACACGCCCTGGGTGGATAGGCGAGAGGTAAGGTATGTAGTATAGGATGCGCCCCATGATAAAGAAGTTTGCTCCCTCGTAGACAGGCGGCCCCGCGAGAAGAAAGACCGTGGAGCTGATATATATTTCCACGTTATCCCACTGGCTGAAGGCCCCTATGGTGCGGAGGACGAAGCCAACGGTGAAGAGCAGGGCAGACCAAGGAAGCAACCCTGTAACTGTCCATGACTTGTACCTACTGCTAGAAGTTAGCTTTGTCTTTGACAAGTGCGGTTGTTCTTGACTTACACACACTGATAGCCATGTAGAATACCAGAGACTGCGAAGAGAATGGCAAAGGCGATAGGGGCACCCTTGTTCGGAGCATAAAACCAGATGCTCCCTTCTTCTGCGACTCATCAGTATACATATACTAAAGCAACAAGGCGGATTATACGGTGAGAATCTCTTTTGTCAAGCATCTTGATAGCAGCGCAACGATGTACTTCAGAGTCACGTGTTTTTATAGTATAGGACTTTGCGGAGGATGTTTTCCGCAACAGAAGATGATAACCGCAGGTTGATGGTGCGAACCTCGAAGGCCATCGAGGGCAGCCATCGCGCTCTATTTATACTGGCTTCAGCTCCTGAAGCCATGGCGTTGGGTGTGCATCCAGCTGGTAGCGAAAACGAGACCGTTTCCCAATTTGGCAGCTCGTATTTGGGCTCGTGCAAGCCAGAACCTTAGCGCCACCGAAATCAACGGCTCAAATCTACGCTTTCCCTCATTTGGATGCTCGTATTGACTGTTTGGAAGCATCAAGGCGCAGACTTCAAGGCAGACACGCACTTTGCAGACACGACCGAGGCGCAGGTCTTGTGGTGGTGACTGCTGAGCGCTGGAAATGATTGTCGCCTGATAATACAGGCACCAAGAACATCTTCCCTTCTGGGCTGTTGCCGGGTCAACTCAGACTAGTCCCAAAGTGGCAAAATCGTATCTCGTGATTCTGGAGGAACTGGGTTTATTGATCATCAATGTCCTTGCATTGCCAGTTCACGATATCACCATCATCCTGCATCGGCTCCTAACCTGACGGCCAATATTACTGAGGACCCTGCAGCTATGGCTTCGAATTCGCCGTCGTCCCTGTTCCAGGTCTACCTCCGCCTCCGACCTCCAATCTCACAGCAGGACGAACAGCCTGAGCGATGCCTGACCGTTGAGGGACCAGATGCCTCACATTCGACTGATGGGTCCCGCTCGGCAGCCCCGACGCATATCACCTTACAGCCCCCAAGCGATGCGCGAAAGCGGGGAGTTGAGAGATTCGGATTCACCCAAGTCTTTGACGAGGCGGCGTCGCAACTCAATGTCTTCGAAGACACCGGCCTACAGTCCATAGTGAAGGGCGTCTTGACTGAGCAGAGGGATGGGCTGGTAGCGACACTGGGAGTCACAGGAAGCGGAAAGGTTGGAAATATTCGCCCCCAAATGATGACAGGACTGATGGTTGTAGAGCCATACAATTCTAGGCTCAAAGACACAGAGAGGAATCACCCAGATGAGCCTTGACGTAATCTTCAAGTCTCTAGCCTTGACGATCAAACCTCCTGACAACACCATTCCTCCCTATTTGTTGGCCTCGGTGGCTGCATCCGACACTACAGAATCTCATATGTTCTCAGCACAGACCTTCCTCGAAGCTGTATATGGCGAGCCCGGTGACCGTGGCAGGAACTCTCGCGCCCAGACGCCCTTGAGCTCTGCAGGTGGTAGGGCTCACACTCCAATGGCGGTATGGAAAACACCTCTCCCGAACCCTTTCCACAATATCCCGAAATTATACCCTATTGGTTCCTGGACCCTGCCCCAGTACTTCTATAAGCCGGTGCCATTAGCCCAGGCCAAAATGAGTCTCTTGAAGGCAAACAGCACTCCTAAAACCAGATCCCTGAGAGACCTAAGCAACAAGGCAACCCCCAAGGATATCCCATCCAGTCCCGTTGAGTTACAAGACGCTAACCTGGCCTCCCATTCCGTAAAGGATCCAACCCCCGCCCTCATCTTCCCTCGTCGCCATGTGCCCATGAGGGCGAGCACATTACCCCGGTCCCCTGATGTGAACCATCTCACACTTGAACTAAACCCGCACTCCGAGTACATTGTCCTTGTATCCATGTATGAGGTGTATAATGACCGGATATTCGACCTTCTTTCACCCGCCATTGTACCCGGCCAAGGAAGTGCCGTCTCACGCTCAGGGACGGGCGCCCAGAAAGACCGCAGAAAGCCTTTGTTTTTCAAGTCGACAGAAGGGTCTCCTGACCGGAAGGTTGTAGCTGGGCTGAGAAAGATCGCATGTAGTACTTATGAAGAAGCATTAGCTGTGCTTGAGATTGGCCTTACGGAGCGTAAGGTGACTGGAACTGGCGCCAATAGTGTCAGCTCGCGCAGCCACGGATTCTTCTGTCTCGAAGTCAAGAGAAGAATGCGAAACAAGCGAACCGGGGAGGAGACGTGGATTGGAAATACTCTCACTGTTGCTGACCTTGCTGGTAAGTGCGATCGCGAACAATATGTCTCGCAATACTGATTGTTATAGGGTCGGAGCGAGCGAGAACTGCAAAAACCGCGGGGTCTACTCTCGCAGAAGCGGGTAAGATCAACGAAAGTCTGATGTACTTGGGTCAGTGTCTGCAAATGCAGAGTGGTATACAGGAAGGCAACAAAGTGAGTCCTATAGTTCTCACATCTTTCAATTCAGCTAACCATCAATAGACGGCTATGGTCCCTTACAGACAGTGCAAACTGACGGAACTTCTATTCTCGAACTCTTTCCCATCTAATCAGGCCTCGAGCATCAATCGAAACCCACAGAGGGCCATAATGATTGTCACTGCGGATCCTTTGGGTGACTATAATGCTACTTCACAAATCCTACGCTATTCAGCCCTAGCGCGGGAGGTCACTGTTCCCAGAGCCGTGTCTGCCGAGTCAGTGCTATCAAGTACCCTTGGATCTCGAAAAGGATCCGGTGGGCGTCATTCGCCACAGCCTGGTCTAGCCGAAGAGCTCGAGAATGCTTTGGCTGAGATTGAGCGTCTCACGGCAGAGAACGAAAAGCTTAACCTACGGCTGACAGAAGAGGAGGTATTTCGGGCTGAAATGGAGACCGCTCTTATTGTCAGCGAAGACCGGTGTCTCCTCATCGAGCAGGATGTCCGGGAAGAATGCTGGGCTGAGATGGATGAGAAGATGGAGCAGGAAAGAAAGCGATGGCAAAGCGCTTGGGATGAGCAGGTGAGCAAAATGCCATGATAATTTATTATGAAATGACGCTAAGTAGCCCAGACTGGCCGTAATGAAGACCACATCGATAAGAAGGTCGAGCTACTATCGCGAGGCTTCCAGAGTAAGTTAAACACACCTTCAACGTCACTTTGGGGCACCTGGCTGACATATATTACTAGTCCACGAGGATCAACCCTCTGACGAACGAGTCGAAGAGCTCGAGTTCGAGAACGATCAACTCCGCAGTAAAATTACCTCACTAGAGCGCGAACTCAACTGCAGATCGCCATCTAAGAAGTCCAAGTCCAAAACTACCACCCTCGAGACCTCCCGCAAAGCCAACACTCTTGGCCGTGAGAGTGACATCGATCTCGCGCTCCGCAAAATGGACCAATTGAAACTGGCCGATAGCATGTTCAAGAGTCCAAGTCCCGTTTCCGACACCCCGGGGAAGAAGCAGAGGAAAATGGGAACTCGCAAATGGGACCTTGCCCCGGAGGATGATTTGTAGACTTTTTTCTTTCTATACTTGGGAGTTCTGGTGCATTTTTGGGTGGCTGTTTGAGTACTTATACCCATAATAGTTCACATATGTTTATTTAATTCGACAATTATTCGAACCTAACATGACTTTGCCATCCTTCCGTACCCTAACCTGGAACTAACAATAAGCGCCGATAACCCATGACAGTTCTCTCCACAAGGTAGTACTAGAAATACAAACTACTCCCTATAACCCACATATATAAAACCGAATTCATAGATAAAGCGCCCGGACAGATGCATCCATACACTCCGAAGCTTAAAGCTCGGCCGCGGCCTCGGAATCGTAAACAGTCTCGTCGTTCTGATGCGCGTCTGCGCCTTCCTGTTCGGGACCAGGCTCATCGGCCGTTCCTTCCATAATGGTGTCCTCTTCTCCCTCGTCCTCGCCGTCTTGACCGCCGGCTTCATCTCCTGCTTCGCCTTCCATGTCAACGTCTTCGTCCTCTCCCTCACCCTCGTCTTCGTTGTCACCTTCGTTGTCGCCCTCGTTCTCGTTCTCGCCATCGCCGGCTTCATCGTCATGGATGGTCTCCCCTTCGCCTTCGCCCAGTTCAAGATCTTGGTCTTGATCAGCTTCGTCTGCGTCGTCCTTATCATCGTCATCCATTTCGCCACTTTCTTCATTGGCGACGTCGCCGGCAGCGCTAGCCTGGCCAGACATCTCGGATTCCGGATCGGCAGATCCTCTTGACTTAATATTGGGAAAGAGGGACTTGGGGTCGGTAGAGAGTTTGGAGATCTTATCTTCATCCATTTCGCTCAGCTCACTTTCGTCGTCGGCACTATCATGTACACTGTTGGGGATATCACTTTGTTGGGCTGAGCCTTCGTCGGCTGTAGGCTGGCGGATTGTGATCTCGACAGTTGGTTTTGGGCCAGATGGAGCAGCGGCAGAGCTTGAGTCGGCCTCTGTGGATGCGATGGCTTTGGTGGCAGGTACACGCGGTGCTACCTTGCGGCTCACGATTGTTTCTGCACGCTTTTGCACGTCTCTTCGGGCTATGCCCTTGGTGCGGCCGCGAGGCGCAGGTGCTTCTGAGGCTGGAGCTGAGGTTGGCGGGGTGGAAGCGTCGGCTGCTCCGTCCGTTGTCATGAGGATGTGGTCGACCTTCATCTTTTCCTTATTTTCCTCGTTGACGAGCTCAATCACTTGCGGCATATTCACTTCGTACAGACGAGAGTATACGTCGGCAATGAGGTCTTCGAGTAGGGCGACCTTCATGAGGTTATTGTTGAGCTTCTTGAGCTCAATGGAATCACGAAGGAGCTCAAGAAGGGATGAGCTTTCGGGAGCAAGCTGAGAGAGCTCCTCCAGGCGAGCAGTGTTGGCGACGAATTCTTCCCACCCGATGGGCTTGAAGACGCCTTCTTCGTGGCCCTCGCTGATACCGGCGGCCCTACGAATGACGCGGGCGTAGGTGAGGCACATGTCCTCCCATAGTTTGGTGTGGTTAATGAAGTCGCCTTGCTTTTTCCGCACCCGGCGAAGCAGTTGATCAAGGTTAGCTCTGTCATCTAGCTGATCAAGCAAATCAACAAAAAAGTACGCGTATCGCGTGGTGTAGACAAAATGTCTCCCGGGGCGTTCATATTCGGGCCTCCAGACCTGAATCGTCATGGTCTTGGTGAATATCTGTTGAGTGAGCTCGCCCTTCGCTGCTGCGGCAGCAGTAGAGTCTTTGTTGTCCTCGTAAATAATCCGAGCAGCCCTGATAGCCATGCGGTGATGCCAATTCGCTTTATCCGCATTCTTTAGGCTTTTCAGGACCTCGAGAATATACTTCTTCCATAACGCCCTATCCTCACAAACTTGAACTTTCCGAGCCCAGGGTGTTGCGACAAGAGTCTTGCACGCCTCCGCAGGCGTCAGTACCTCTTTTTTCACAAGTTTATGCACAATCGAAACAAGCTTATAATGCGGCTCAAAGATCGGCTCAGACCGTGAGTCCCTCTTCTGCGGCAGCGCATCAATAGTATCAAGCAGCGCATCCAAGACACAATCGACGCTGATCTTCTTCGCAGAGCCCGTAAGCTCATCACTGCAGCTAAACATCTTCCAGAGACACTTGCTCAGCATATAATGCGTCATCCAGCTCTTGGGTTTATCCACGAGGGCCCGACGGAACAAGTAGCTGGCGAGCCGCCAAACAGAATAAACCTTCATTTCCTTGAAAGGTCGACCGGCGTTGGTCTCCTGGCTTTCCTGGTTGTTGTAGAAGCGCGTGAAGTCCGCGACGCTGAAAGCGCCCATGGAGAAGGGCTCGCGCGAGGACGAGTATAGTCGAATACCGAAGTCCGTGCAGAGGTCTGCAACGAGAGCCCGGGTTTCTAGTTCGGGCTCCGCGGTGCGTGCAGCGGTCGCTACGGCCATTGCATAGCAGTGTATCGCATTGCGCTGCCAGGTGACCAGTTCTGTGCGATTATTGTTGATTTTATCGGCGGACCAGGTAATGTCTTCTTCGACCTTAGAGTCCCATGTTTGAGCGAGCCGGTACCAGGTTTCCCATTTGGACGTGCCGTGTTCGAGGTCCTGGCGGAACCAAGTGACAGCCTCATCGAGGTCTGTGGTTGGAACGGGGCTCAGGCGTTTCTGAGACCGGAATTTCGTCAAGGCTGAGTAGCCTAGGAGGAAGAACCAGCCGTTTTTGGCGATGACTGCGCTTTGGGTTGGGACGGGGATCAGAGGGAGGTCTGCTACACCTTGAACTGCACGAGCAAGTCCTGATGGGTTGATGGGGGATTTGAGGTAGGCGTTGAAGATGCGACGGTTGTATGCCACGGGAGGAGAAGCTTTGGTCGTTCCGATTGACTGCTGCATCTTGTCGATTGTGTTCTTGAGTTCTGACTTAGACAAATCTTTGATGTTAATCTTCTTGGCCTGCTTCATAACAAAGTCAATCATTGAGATTGCTGTTGGACGATCGAGTTTTTCAGAGGTGCAGCCGTGGTCGCTTAGCTGACTATCATTAAGGCACAATTTGAGGCCATGGACATCGTAGAGGATTTGGCAGATATCAGCTTCCGTGTCCTGCTTCACGTCCAAGGCAAACAGCTCGGATTTGACCAATTTGAGGAATTGCTTGTGGGATCGTCTGCAGAATTTGCGAACGCCGAGGGCGTTATGCACTGAACGCAAGTAGTAAACACGATCTTCTAACGGCTCTTCAAACATCTCTTTGTTCTGGGCAATGGCCTCCTTCAGAAGCGTGTAAAGCAAGATCCAGCAACGAACGAACATTTCACGCAGTTTGTCTTTGAAGCTTTCCAGTGATTTCGCCAGCGACCCTCGCAGTTCCGTTCCAGCCACTTGCCCGACGCGAACAGAATCCTCATATAGCACAAAGCTGTAAAGCAGCCGAATGAGAGAGGCTACCGCGGACATGGAAGACTTGACATGCTCCATATCGAAGCATTCATATGCGCTGTCGGATTCCAGCAAGACCGTCGTCACTGTCTTGCTCAAGATCCCATCGAGAGACTTCAGCCAACGAAGGAGCGTTGCTTGACGGTGCTCGCTAGGCTCTTCGAGATAACCCGCACTCTTGAGCTCCTTGACTATCGTTTCAATGCTCCTCAAGTAACAGGATACCACTTTCGGTGGGTACTCGATCTTCCTGTACGCGTCCTGGAGCCTTCGCCACAAGAAGAGTCTCAGTGTAGCATCGCCCCGATCCAGGAATGAACCCATTTCACGCCGCTGCAGGCTTTGTTGATCATCGGAACCTTGGTCGTCGAGTTGAACAGATGAGGGCTCAACAATAGGCTCGATTATCTCAATAATGCCAACAGGGTCATCCGAAGCTGGGTTGAAGATCCTCATGAAGAACTCCATGGAATTTAATTTCGAGATCTCTTGATCGATTGCCTCGCAGGACAGTTCAGACATGGTGGCATTGTTAGCGAGCGACAACACTGGGTCTCCAAGAGAGTTGAAGAAGCGTTTCAAGTCCTCAAGACATAGTGAATAGTGCTCGCGCTGAACATCCGCTGCCATGTTCGATTGAAATACCGACGCCCAGATGTGCCGGAGGGTTATTTCATCTCGATTGACTTCAGAAGGGCCGTGGTCGATGAAATGAGTCAGTGCAGTTCTTGATAACATACACCATCTGGACAAGCGTTCCCGCTGCCTGGTTCTCGTTTCCTGGTCTGCCTCGGTGTTTGGAGTGTTCATTGGTGCATACTGGTCGAGGTGAAGTTCGAAAACAGCCTGAACCATTTCCAAATCTGCATAGTCTGTTGCTGAATAGTGAAACGGTCTCTCAGGCGAGGACTGAAGGATCCGCGCCTCTAGAGACTGCAGTTGTTCCTCGAGTCTACGGTAGACATGTTCATGATCGAGGGACAGGAGTTGTAGCACAGCGTCTTTGAGTACGCTTGGCCATTGATAGGAAACATACGATGACTCGACGTCTGACCAGCTCTTGATAGATGCGCCATGAAGCTGGGCCCTTTCATGATCCGGCCTCAGCAGGCATCTGAGCCAGTCAAGTAGAACATCATGAAAGTTTAATATGCCATCATTGACAGCTCGAATGAATTCGAGCAGCTCCTCCTCTCCTGTAAAGATTGGCTTCATCTTGAGCTTGTGCGTAGTCTTTTTCGAGTGCTCGAGAAACACCGAGAGCCCAGAACTGCCCATGCCTTGGAGATCCTGGAGCCCCGTTAAACTGTCACTTTGCTGCATGACTCGGGCTTTCCCTTCATCCCAGTGCACCATGATATCCTTTAGGTCCTGAGGAAGCATATGATCACCCTCACCAGGCGTTTTGATTGGCGTATCGGGAGACCCAGTTCTTTCGTTCAGTGCACAGCCTTGCTTCCGCAGCTCTTCCAGTGTTCCCAGATCCTCAACTTCTAGCTTGAGCAGCAAAGGGCTGACTGTACCGAAAACACCTTCGTCGGTCTGAACATAGGGGTCTAGGAGGTCATCATAATACTGCTTTTGATCAAAGACAACCTCCTCCGTCTGTAATGAGGCCTCAGCAAGGGAGTCACGCAGGCGGGTTCTTCTGCTTTTCGCCCTCAAACGTTCCGCTTGATCTTCGGTAATGGCAGAGCCTGAAGAGCGTTTGCGACCTGAGTTCTCAGGAAACTTGGTATCGACCTCCTCGGTTTTGATGTCTTCCTGTTGCTCTGTGCCTTGTTGGTGCTGCGATGACTGAATTTCGAGGGACTCCATTAGTTGCTTCTCCGCTCGTTGGTCAACTGAAGACTGATCGTCAACATGATCCGCAGTCAGCTCTCGCTGAGTCCCGTTAGCTGACCGCACACCGGCACTTTGCGCATCATCAGCCATGTGAACATCTTGGGGATGGCCATCATCGACCTGAGTTTTAGATGGGCGCCTCTGTGCAGGAAGTGAACTAGCTTTCAGCTCCGGGCTATTAGCGGGTAGAGAGATGGTGATTGATGTCCCAGGCTTAAGCGCAGTGTCTTCTTTCTCGAAATTGAGTAATTGCAACAAAGCCTTGCCGGTGGCTGCCCATGACAGCGAATCTATCTTGATCTCACGACGAGAAGCGCTGAACGCAAGCGGATGCCTCGAAGAATCAATGTCTTGTATTTTACCAGGCAGCGAAGGCAGGTAGGGATACGGGTCATTTTGCTGCTTCAGAATCTTGACCAAAGCTTTCTTCGGCTTCTTGACGGGAATCAGCGACACAGAGAGGCGGTCCAGCACCGACTTCAGCGCTTCTCTAAGTCCATCTTCGGCAAACGTTTCCTCCAACCCTAATTGTTGTGCTCGGACCTCTAAGCGGTTGTCGTCGTCGGCTAAAACACTTTCAAGGCAGAAGCGCGCAAGTCGGTAGCTTTGTAAAGCACTTGACAGCCGCGCGCTTTGCCTCCACAAATTCAAGTCCGAGTCGTCTCGTTCTAGAGCTTCCGCAAATCGCGACAGCGCAGTATTGCAACTCTCGGCGAGTTTCGATGAAAGGTCTGTCGAGTCTTCGAGCGATTGGGGGGTTTCTTGTAGAATCGCGCGGAGGGAGTCGAGGATGTATTGTCCGTGGTTCTTGTACGAGAGATAAATCGTCTGCTGCAGGGTGCTCGAGGTAGAATCGTTGATGCTGAATTCGACGGCTACATCTTCGGCGGCTAAAATATCGGACACGTCGCCATATTGAAGTTCCGGATTTTGAAGCCCGGCTCTCTTGTAATCGGAAGTTGACTCGGGGTACTTGAAGATCTCGGAGTTCAGAAGCGCCTCGTACGCCTCTCCTGCTTCGTCGTAGAATTGTGAGCCCTGAGAGTGAAGCTTCAGCGCATTTTGGTAAAGTTTGAGCGTTTCCTCGATCTGAATTTCCTTGGTATCATCGACTTCCTCCTCTATGGCCTCGTCGGGCTCGATGTTCAGCGCGGTCCATGTCGACATGGTGGATGACGGAGTATTGGGGCCGGAGGAGCGATAGCTGACCGTCGCAATGAAGTCGCGGTCGCCGACACCATTTCAAGGCGATGGAAGCCAGTCTCTTGCCGCAAGGGAAGATATGATTATGGACTATGAAGCTCCAAGCTCCGCGAGGGCCTGGAACGGTGCCTGCTCCTTTGTCACGTCACGCGTTTTTTGGCTCCGCGGGACGTAATTTCCCAAACGGGAAAGGACTTGTGGCCTTACGGCCTCAGGGTCATCGCGGCCACTGACGAGTGACGACGCCTACAACTACTCCTCTGTCATTGATCGGATACGCTGTCGTCTAGTCGGACTCCCAATCCATACTTGCAGTTTGCTTCTTTACTCCGACCTCCTCACAATCCACTGCGCAAGTCTCCTTGCGCCCCCGAGTGCGCCATGGTCGCGCCAGCTGTTCCCGAGTTTGTTTTCCCCTCGCCCTCAATAGTCTTGTGCTCCTGAGAACTGCGGTGTACTGGCCCTGCCATTTGCCATTGGACTTCGATGGCTAACCCCCTGGAACAACACCTAGAATATATGAAGAAGAGGACATACTTGCTGCCGTCGATGCGCGTACAGAATCGCTCCAGAACTTGAGGGAACTGGGTCCCCCGGATTTGGTCTACTTGGTCAAACAACCAAAGACCGGTTCGACTCGCCAGGTAGGCCTCACATTTTGTAACTCCATGAAATAGCGTGGATAATTTACTAACTTTACATATATCTAGACCGGCGTTTATCACCATGTCACCGGTATCGATGCTTCCTCCTCCGCAAGCTTGGCCGCCTACGTGAACACCCTCGTGTCTTCCCCGCTCGATAAAGTGAACAAAGTGGTCTCAGGAATTTATTGGTCAGAAAGCAGCTTGATATCTCGATAAGGGACTATAGTTAACTTTGTGCAGCTGCTATAATGCCTTTTCCCACCTCGACATGCGAGTCGAAGTCAAAATCCCCGGCAGTCTCGAGAGTTACTGTATCGACGAACGCGGAGACAAGCGAGTTGCGACCGAAGCATTATGGCTTGAGACGTTTCTTTGTGGCGTTCTGAGAGCCTATTCATACGCGGATGATGGCAGCGGAGATGCAATCAGAAAGATCGTTGGGATTCGCCGGTTCAACCCCGTAACAAACACCGAGATGGAGCACAGGTTCCTCGACGCCGCTGAGAAATTGTTCTTTCTTGGTACGGTCCCTCATACCTCAGCTTCGTTCTAGCTAACAAGAGCTCTACAGGAAGGCAGCTTAGCTCCGATCCCGAGACCCAGGTTCCGAACACAGTTAGCAACCACCTCACGGCCGGCCTCCTCAAGTACATCCACACTACTGGTCGATACGCCTCTGGCATAAATTTGTTTGAAAAGCTGCGCACGAGGGATGTAGAAGTGTCCTCTTTGCTTGCTCAGGTTTACAGGATGGCGGACGAAGAAGTCCAAGCAGTGCGACTAATGTACGACGCCCTGCAAGATGTTCCAATGGACTATGCGCTACTCGACTGCCAATCTGCCTTTTGCGCCAATAAAGGAGAAGGAGAGATGGCATTGGAATGTGCGAAGCGTGCCGTAACTGCTGCACCGAGCGAATTCAGCACCTGGGCTCGCCTAGGTGAAGTTTACGTGAACCTAGAGCAATGGGACTTGGCCCTCCTAACATTGAACTCATGTCCAATGTTTACTTACCAAGACAAAGACACACCTCGCATGCCTCAACCTTCCAGGATCATGCTCCCTATTTTGGCTGAAAGCATGTTGGATGAGATCGACGAGGGTCAACCCAAACAGGGAGATCCTCACGATTATGTCCATCCCTCATTGCGGAGACTCCATGCGGCTACGTATCAGGGAACATTCTTGAAAGCGTACGGTCTGTTGACCAAGGTTGCCGCCGCAATCGGCTGGGATCAGCTTCTCAGGGTCCGCAGCGAAGTCTTTGTCATGGAGGAGGAATATCGCCACGAGCGCCATCACTCGGTTTCTAAAGAATCAGTTCATTCGAGCGATGAAAGCCCTGCTGAGACAAATGGCAATCCTGAGCAAGAGAATGGAGATGGCCCAGTAGACACGGTTATGGAGATCGCTGTCAATGGCGACGACAACCAGCAAACTGAGCACTCTATTGAAAGGCCAGAGCAAACAGTAGCGTCAGAGGTCGTCAAGTCAGGCAAAGAGGATGTAAGCATAACCACGTTTCCCTCAACATACTACTGTATACTGACATCGCTTAGCCTGATCCATCACACACGTCATACACACAGTTCAAGAACAAGCGACTGTGCGAAAGATGGCTGGACAACCTCTTCATGGTCTTATATGAGGATCTTCGAATTTACACCATCTGGCGCACAGAAGTTGCTCAGTTCCGCCAACAAGCAATGGAGTACAAGAAGTCCGCCACCGAATGGGAGATCCTTGGTGAGCTCGCAGAGCGGCTGCACCACTTCGACGAAGCTGTCGAAGCCTACCAGGCCTGCCTATCCATTCGGTTCTCACCAAAAGCGATGCGCGGACTCCTCAAGCTTCACGAGCAACGAAATGACACAAGGGGTATGCTCAGTGCTTTAATTCGCCTCATCGCCTGGCAATACCGATGGTATTCCGAGGTAAGTATTCTTTCCCGGATTTCGAAGTTTAGACCTTGTACTAAGAGTTTTTAGTTCTCTCCTCAACTCCTGTTCTTGATCCGCAAACTCATCGAAGACGAAGGTGCTGTCAAGGTCCGCAGCATCGTCCAGGCTACAAACCTCCCACAGACCGTTCTCGACCTCACCCACCAGTACTGCCAGCTGTGTGCGACGTTCCGCAGCAGCGGCAGTGATGGCTAGAGCGAGTCAGTAAGTGACGCACCCCGTCACATCGGAGGTTATACAAGGGAGCGGGCCAAAAAGTCAAAACTCCCATGGAAATGAAATGGGACCCTGTAGTAAAACTACTCTATGAGCCTACTTACTACATATCTTTATGTCTTATTGTACTTAGTTGTTGCTGTCTTACTGGCGGGGCTCAGTCCGTTTGACGAGGGTCATGCTTTCTTACGCTGTTGCTTCGTTATTTTTCTATTTTTTCCCTCTTCTTTCCTCTTACTATACCTGGCTGTCTTAACGGTCAACTTGCTCTCTACCCACCTACTGAATAATATGTGTATAATTTACGTTTAAAGATACGATGTTCGATCACTGTCCGGAATTCTCACGCATAGTTTTTAAACAGAAGTCAATCCTCTTAATTCATAGTAGAGATATATGATAAACAACCATTTTAAACCCTAACCACTCAAACCTAAGCCTCGGCCTCGGCCTCAGCGTCCGCACCCTTCTCCTTACCAGCAACATCACTCTTAACCTTCGCAGCAGGCGCACTGGTCTTAGCTGTGTCATTGGCATCATCCTCCTCATCATCTTCACTCTCAGCCTCAGCTTCAGCCTCAGCATCTTCCTCCTCATCAACGTCATCGGCCAACCCGTTCTCGGCTTTACCGTTCGTTGCGCCTTCCACATCCCCTTCTTCTTCTTCCTCTTCACCATCGGCGTCTGCGGGGGCCGTTTTGCGCTTCTTAGGGGCTGGTTGGCCTGGTTGGAAAAGGAATATTAGCATAAGTGTGATTGGGATTGAGAATGTGTTGGGTTGGAAGGGTTGTTGGCGCTCACCCTGGTCCTCGGGCTCTTCTTCCTCCTCTAGTTCCTCCTCAGAGGCGTCTTCGTCTTCTTCCTCTTCGCCTTCGCTGCCTTCGCCTGCGTCGGTGCTTTCATACCTGGGTAATTGTTATTAGTTGATTAAGATATTTCAGCAGTAAGATATTTCAGCAGTAAGATAATTGGGGATCGTGAAGATCGCGATGATGGGGTAGGGTGTTCGCGCGGGAGCGACTGATGACGCAATGTCTCCGTGAAGAAAGGTGAGACAAGGAACGAAAGTTCCAAATGGAAGAAAAACCGAATAGAGAGTAAAATTGGTGACGAGTATAGGAAGGCAATCTGAATAGATGAGGTACGCGCGATTAATGCGCGCAAAGCGCGCGAAAGCGCGAAGGGGAAGATGGAGGGTGGTATAGTAGGTGGGTAGATGGAGATGCGATAAAATGATGGATTAAGATGAACTCACTCTTCCTCTTCCCCGCTATCGTCGCTAGGGAGAGCCTGGAGCTCCTCCTCTTCTTCGAGCTCTTGCTTTCTCTTACGGGTGGACATTGTGAAGGAGATGTAAAATTAAAGTGGTGAGGGTGAGGCAGATGGGAAGGAAGATGAGATTGAAAGAATCAATGCGATCAATGCGTGAGAGCGCCAGAGATTCTGAGTGAGAAGGATAGGTGTAAAGGTGCAGAACACCGGAGAGATAGAGAGAGAAAGGAAAATGGAAGATGGGGGCAAGAAGAGGAGAAGGGAGGGAGGGCGAGATTAAATGGGAATCGCAGGCCAGGGCAGGCAGGGAAGGGAGGGCTTAGTACGACGACTACGAGCACAACCACGGCCAGGACCAGCCAGGACCAGCCAGCCTTCCTTTCGCAACCGGGCGAGGGAAGGGAGGGGTGTCGGAATGGGTGAGCCTGAGCATCATGGGCCGGATTACTTCAGCTGCGGAGGTCGAAAAGTCAAGTCAGCAGTGACCCAGAAAGCGCAAAGCGCCATTGCCCATGCTTGCCGGCAGCAGGAAGGACGACGGACTGAGGACTCAAGGAGCGCTAGAGCAGGCCAGCAGCAGGGAGGGAGCAGAGCAAGCTGGAGTCGGAGTCTGGGACGAGAAGAGCCGCTCTGGCTGGTGGTTGGAGCAACGGAGCTGGAGGTGGGAGAGCTCCAGCTCTGGGGAGCTTGGTTGGAAGAACTGGAAACGCAAGTCATGCACAGCACGGCGCAACCGAGGAAGGGCAGAGCGATCTGATTTGTTTCGCTCGGGACTTTATCCGCACTGCCTGTCGCACGCCAAAGCCCACGGCCCATCCTTGCGACTGCGCTCGATCCGCCGGAATCATGCTCCTGGAAAGGGGGAGGGGTTGGTTGCAATCTGTCTCGAAGCCGAGAACTCGCTCGAGAGTCTGAGGGATTCTTGCGCTTGTGGCGGCGTTCGACTCGGGTTTCCTCAGTCTCAGGCTTCTGCGGCCTTGCGCTCTTTCGAACAAGGAGAAACCATGGGCGACTCGAACTGCTCCGGCGTCAGCAAGACTGGGCCTTTCAGTTCTTATCATGAGAAATGGCTGACTGCTGAGCGGAGGAAGTTCAGAATCAAGAAGGTGATCTGTCGAGTTGGACAACTTGTTGTAACGTAAATCCCGGTCGGTTCGTAGTTCCCGGTCGGTTCGCAGAACTCCAAAAAAAATCCATGCTTGCTCAACTTTAAAGTACTGTACAACAACCAAAAGTGATTTAAATTAGAGGAACTAAAAACCAAAACGAGTAGGACAGCTGGTTCTTTTATGTCCCTGAATATTACATTCT